>NC_030990.1:1288876-1395837 GCF_000149955.1 Fusarium oxysporum f. sp. lycopersici 4287
GGACTGCCGAGACGTTCATCATTCGGCGACCCTCGGCCCTGACAATGTTCTGACGACAGTGACGCCAAAGCTGTCGCAGGTAGTCGCCCAAGATCTGAACTGAGGTCTTATTAGCCCTTCAACATTAGAGCCCGAGCTGTCTTCAGCTGAACAGAGTGTCGGATATGATCCGGGAGATCCTTCTCATCGACGAGAAGGAGCTTGAACCAGCGAAGGACAGTATCATCCTGCGGAGTTGTCGCGCCCCATTCAGGGTCTTCATCATTCAGGTGATGATAAAAGATCGCCGAGGGGACCTTCTGCTTGTCTCCCTGGGCGAAGCTTCGCTTTTTCCAGTTGGTGGTGAATTTGATTTCGTTATTTTTGCCGGCTCGACACCACGCGATGCCTGAATATCTATAAGACTTTAGAGAGAGTACATGAGGAAGGGTTGGTTGCTTACGTGGTGCCAAAGTCAATGCCTAGCACGAGAACTGGGGTCGCCTGTTGAGCTGCCATGTTGAATCACTGTAACGGTATCTGAATCATTGCCTGGCTTGACGAAAGTGACGATAGTATGCCGCGAAGTATCTTCTCAAGAAAGAAGGAAGACAGGATAGCTGTATGTGCTTCAAAGGGTGGTAGGTCTGAATTTGGTGTTTTGTGGTAAAGGGGAGGAAGCGAAAGTGATTCGGAAAAGAAGCGAAAGAGGCTGAGGGAGGGGTTTTGCAAATGGTTAGCAACAATGACTTCTGAATATCCAGTGCAATGGACAATAGCTTGACTTGACTAACCCCCGCTGCAGCCCATTGCCAGGTGTTCAAGCAATAACCACAATGTAATGCAGCTGCTCTCATATTGACTTTCTTTCGCATACATACTCACAAATAGAGTGACAATAGAGACTGTATTGCTCTTCAAGAACTTTGGAACCTTACCTCACGACAAGCCATGATGGGAATGTTCTACGGCGCGAGACAGTCATTGTTTGACAAGATGCATATTGGTAAAGTCTCTTGTAAGGTCATAAGTGTTGAGACGATTATTGAATCTTATTTGAATACAATAGACCCGTATCTCAACACTTGAAGGATTGCTCAATATTCGGACCTCGAGGAGACTGGAGGAGCAGTTTAAGTGAGGCAAGCTTGGAACAACTGAGTCTCTTCCATACTGCTTCCAGTCCACGCATTGCAGCTTGAAGAAAGACGCACTTAAAAAATAGTAGGCAAATTTCTTGGAATGGCTCCCTATGCGCACTTGACTGGGTGACATGAAGTTGGACGACGTCCAAGGTGATGCTCAGAAGATATATCCACCGGCCTCTATTTGAGTTAGCGCCATTGGACCCTGAAGCGATGCGCAGCTGAATTGCGGATCTGGTCCGTGCGCAACACAGCTTTCTCTTTACTCCCACCCCTCCTCTGTTCTCTGTTCTCTGTTCTCTGTCTCTCCAGCTCAAGAATCTCAGCTTCTCATCACCAGTGATTCTCTCAAACCCCAATATCGCATCCATGAACACAAATTTACAAACGGATCTCCTCATAATCTTATTGACCGGATCTAAGGCTTCAAACTGCTTCATTTCATTTATTTCCGCGCGCATCAAGACTTGAGTTCTGTTTAGGCAGTTCCCTTCTCGTTTCTCGAAGGTGGTGTTGTTTATGCACACACCCACCCCTCGTCCATATACACTCTTCTCCCACCTTATCTTCCTCAGTCATTCTTCTCCACCACACCCAATTCTGAACACGATCCTTTTCGTCCACTGCCAATCACTTCATTTCTAAAAGGCGCCATGTTTTCATTTCAGGCATGACCTTACAATCACCATGGTTACAGACGAGACGTTTCTGAGCTGCTCTGATTGAACTTTCTTCGCGCCGTCAACATGGCCACGCAGCAGTCATTCTAGCGCTCGAATGTTTCTCGTGCAACGCTCTATGAGGTATGTGTTGCTTGCTCAAGGCGACCACAAGAGCTAACATCGAACAGAAAAGCTCATAAACGATAAGTTCAACCAGGTTGAACGCAAACTGTTATCGACATACCAAATCGCACGCAAAAGTCAGCGATAATGCCATAAGCATACGCTGAAGCAGAAGACTTGCAAAGCTTTGCGACTGTCAGCATCTCAGTATTACAAATGATCACGAAGAAAACGACTCCAATTTCGTTCTGATCAACGGCCGCCCTTCATCTATGACTGAGGTCTCTCTGACTATGCTTCGTCCAAGTCAAACACCTTTTTCTTTGCCCCACGTCCTTCATGGTCCTGGGTAGGACTTTAAACTGCCCAATCTATGGGATAGTCTTCGGACCATCACCAGGTTTTGTCACCGCCTGACCATGGTGATAGGACTCGCTCTTCAGCCTTATGGAATGAGCAGGCTCGCGCGGCCTTTAAGAGCGCTATTTGACTTACCTACCCAATCCACTGAGTTTTACTCAACTTTACCTTACCCTAACACTTTTCCGACTCACGATGTCACTAATTCTTACATCTTCACACCAAATACTCCTCTTGCAAAATCATCACTTCCCTCACTTCGTCAACTTACTCAAGCCAATAACTCACACTCCCTCGCAGCAACTCTATGCAGGAAGGAGAGGCGGCCATGTCATAGTGTTTCAAGTTACCAAAGGGGCCCAGTTTTCACCACGACATTCTCATCTTTTCTATTTCTGCATTGCTGGCCTGCTCTGTCATTTCTCTTGTGTCGTACCCTCACTTCGTTACATACGACAGACCAAAGGGCAATTATACCACTACGGAATGACCGACATCAGTTGGACAACTGTTGTCACAATGGATCTAGAGAAGTACAGACTTACTCTTCGTTTTCCCACTCCTGGCGCATAGATGTGGTGTCCCGATGTGATGAGGATGAGGACAACCAAACTTGTGAGCTGACAGACCACTTCACTAAGTTACAAGGTCTTGTCTAAGGCACCAGGTTTCAGCCTGACCATCCCTTCCTTCTGCTCTGGGATCCGACTTTCAGTCCTTGCTACAGACCAGCGAACTGGTGCTCTAGGGTTACTTGTGCGAGTGTTGTCGTGTAGTATCGCAGCATTGCCCGTCGACCTGTGTTCAGACCCTTGAAGTGTCTATCATTTGGATGAACCATATCTACAGGCTCACTGACACCTATATGAGCTTCAGGGTATCTTACTACACTACTCCTTTGTATAGGAGATACCCTCTTGACCCGCCGGGAGGCTTGGTACTCGCATATCAAGTTCAAACGTGTACAGTCTCCACAGTCGCCCTCATATCACACTTCTTCCTGCCTGTACATGGTGCTTAAAAGAGACCCCTAGCTTTTGGTCCAGCTGGCCATCTCGACAGCTGCATGCTAGGCAAGGACTGTGTGTGTCAATTGCCATGACTGCTTGGCCGCCGAGTTTTAGAGTTGCTCATCAAACTTCTTGATCAACTTATCACAACTACGTTAATCCATTCAACCATCGTTCTCTTCTCCCCTACAGTGGCGCGTCTGGCGATGAGATCGATGCTACTTGGAACGATGAGACTATCGAGGTGATATAATCAACCTTGAAGACGATGAGGACACCAACACTATCAGACTCAATTTTTTTGAGGCCTCAAAGGATCCTGTCATGTATGGGAGTATAATCGGTGATAGTGGAGCTGGCTGAAGGATATGGACATGTAGTAATGGTAATTTTTCGGACTGGCTTTCATGTTGATCGGCTTTTCTGGTTGTCACATTGCGCTATGTGCTGAGGAGGAGGGCAAAACGTACACATCAAGGTAGTGCTACCTTGTCCCTAGATGGTAGGCAGACTACTGCTGGTGATCAGGGGATTAATGATGCTGCTCATACCTTGCACGGGAACACTTGTTGGATGATTAAGAAGGGCATTACTTCTAGGTCTTAGATTACACCAACACAGCATAGAGTCCTCATTTTCAAACCATTCGTCGTGATTCCTTCAAATGTTGTTGTCTATACGAGGTTTTATGAGGAGAAAAACTGCGGTCCATCCTGACATCCGTTTTCGTCGATTTCTTGCAAGAATTCAAGGTCTAGTCACGATGTCATCATGAAGAGTTGGAAATCCTAGACATAGTAACCAGATTCCTACACAGCCATCCCGAAAGATATCCCAAGGCTTGCCAATTAGATTCTACATATGTAGAAGCATGAGGTTGGCTAATTTTGGAACCTCGCTTGATGTTACGGAGCTCGTCGGATCAATGACTCTCCTCTTCATCAATGAAGGATTCTGCTTTAAAATCATAGGCATTTACCAAGATCAGGAACACCCCGACTGATATATGATTGAGACTGACGTCTTGGCTTGCTCGCGCCAAACATGAATCTTCTCGACAAACGGGTAAATGAAGGACTGAATTGGGAAACTTATGGCTTATGTGTCACTGGCCTGTATGGAAGGTAACGGGTTATTCCTGAGCACCTTACTCCATCGTCAACTGACAGTACCTTGGTTGCCAGCATTTGGAAGATGTAACTACTGAATGGAAGACGAAATGATTTGACAAAGCAGAATCGTTTCTCATTTAAGGCCCTGCAGAGTTACAAGAGACCATCTCTTAGGCGAACAATAAAGAACCTGGTGCGCTAAGTGCTGAGCCACCAGAAGTCAGCAGATAGCCCAATGTCGTTTCGATTTAACATTGGAAGCCTAGCTATGAGAATGAACCAAGGAGCGAGGAATCCCATTCAATTTGTCTGACGGCTTCTGTCGTAACGCCCAAACAAGGAGCATATCGTTTAGGTCGGTGAATCAGGATTCCACATACATACTTGTTAGTGGCTGTCCACGACACAACAGAAACTGAACTCGGTCGAAACAGCCATGGCGCTTGACAGGGCCTCCCTGCGTATTTTTTTCAGTTCACGTAAGCCCTTCGATCACCCCAATCAACCCTCGAGCTGAGGGTGGAATTCTTGAATCGCAAGGTTAGGCGAAATATTAGTTAGAGCTGGAACCTGAGTCTTTTCAGCGTTGTTCAAGGTCTCCTTGATGTAGCATCGTTTCGGCGAGGGTGTGAGAGATGCGGCTCTTCGATGAACAGGGTATGAACTTGTAAAGGGCACTGGCTTTACTAGGAATCTTGAAGCCCTACTCCGAGGCGCTAGGTGTTGCTTCATTGTAGAAGAGTGTTAAAAGGGTCTTTGCAATAACTACCATGATTCTGGCGCCCACCTTATTGGATGACAAACTTGACACCGCGAAGGTACGGGTCAAGTCGAACTCACGAAATCCCGATGACCTATGCGCAAATTGGACCCCGAGAATATGAGAAGATAAGTGTTCTTACGTTGTGTCAAGGTCGATGGCGGTAGCCTTACCATGGGCTTCATTGTCAGGGGTTGCCGAGCTCGAATCGCGAATGTGAGTTCCTTCGCCTTGAACCTGGAGATGGTAAATAGGTAGATGCAAGAGGTCTGTCTTACAACCTGGTGTCTTGTAGCACATTCAACCTATATAGGAGAATAGTGGCTCAATCAATGAGTGGCTGACTACCACAGAGAAAGCATGGCCTTGGGTGCAAGGTGAATCAATTTGCCGGTATCATGGCCATGTCATCGTAGGTCATGTCAATGTAGTTATCATCTGAATGGAGGATAATTTTCATTCTTAGTGATTAGAGTCTAGATATCTAAGACAGCAAGGATTAACTGAGGTACACTCTTTCCTCTCTCTCGTTTCTAACTTCAATCAATATCACCTTGTATCTCAGTCCTACAGTTATCCTCCTTTTTGTATAATCCATGTCTCATGATATATAACTTCCAATCCCATATCGAGGAAGCAAGCCTTACTTACATCCAATAGCTATACTCACCTCCGAAACTCCATCTAAATGGTCTCATGCATCGCCAATCTGTCAGATTGCTGGGAAAGTTTCAGCCAGCAATGCAACCACTTCGCCACGTACTTCCGATCAGAGAAATGCCAAAACATACCAACTACTAGGTACTCAAGGAAAAGGCCGTGACTTGAGTGCCTCGCAGACACCAGAGCTCAGCACTATCACCATCTGCTTTGAATCTTAGAACGCTTTGTGCCCGTGTCAATGCAATACCTGACTGTCTTTTGCGGCGAGGCTGTTCTTTTCAGTAGTAATCTGACGATGGCAAAAGTATCTGGACTAATTACACTACACTGTGACAAAGTCTTGCTTAATGATGGCTCTGGACGTGCATAACTGGATAATCTTACGATCCTTTTCCTCTCCAAGTTGGAAGTCTAAAGGAAATCTATACTTATCAAGGTGCCAACATCACCTGAATTCTGTTCTACCGCAACTGAGCTAACAAAAGTTATGCCCTCTGCTCATAATGGCATGAAATAATAGTGAACTATGGCTGAACTCAACATTGATTGCATGTTACTATCGTCATCTGTAAAATGAAGTCACTCGCTTTGACTAAGCTTCTCAAGCATAGTCGTCCTTGTCACAAAAACATAACCAACCATCACGTGTAACAGCCTGTCTCATTCTCAACTGCGCCTCAGCACTAGCTAGCTAGTTAACATACCTGAGGCGACGGGGACTTAGTCAACGGTTGACACCTATTAGTCCAGTCTTCGCTTGTCGATGCGTTGAAGTTTCTTCAGCTCCGTCGATTCGTGTTCGTTACCTCTTCTAGAAAAGCCAGAGCTTCCATCAGGTAAACACACCTGAAACCCCAACTCAAAGTGACAAATCCACCAATTCGGCATCATCAATGCTATTTCTAGCACTAAGCTTTTAAACTCCAACACCGATCTGTCCAAGCTTCTGTTTCACTTCCAACTCCGCTCAGACCTTCCACCCGGATCCGAATCATGAAACTCCATTCAAGTCGGGATATCGCAGTTACAATAGTCTTGTACTCGCTCTTCATATGTACTGTGTCGCTGTCCACCATCTTGGGACTCGAGCACGTACCAGGATGGGGTCTCGAGATAGCTTCACTACTGAGTCAGGTCTTGTGGAGCATCTCCAAACAGACACAGCTGCTCAACACAAGACACTGGAGAACCCCAGATCCTAGTGCCCATCATTCTACTTCTCGTAGGTCTTCATATACTCGAGTATCTGCTTCTCCACCTGTCATCAGAAAGCCACCGCAGATGCCAGCTCTCAGATCGGTCCGTCGAAGTTTTAGTACAGACTAGATGTCTACAGAGAAGTTTTGATCGCCGATCGCTATTCAGCAAAGGTCCAATCTCCCCCAGACGAGGATCACCAGTATTTCACAGTGTAGTGCATGATCGTCCACCATATGTTTCAGGGTCCTCCAGATACGTCAAGTGACTCGTGACGCCAAAGCGCTAGATCTGCGAGCACTCATGCCAATCTCTATTCCAGAGTGCAACTCTTTTAAAGTCTCAGTAACATCGTTCAAATTCAAGCTCCATCGTCAACTCTGACCGCCCTTCTCTGGCGTTTATTTGCGCTTCTGGAGCCACAATTCGAACAAAGTCAAGCGCCGTAACGTTCTCCCCTGATGGTGACCCAGCCACATTCTCAACAGCACCGCATTCTCATGCAAGACACAGCGCAACATCCTTCAAGTGGTCCAAGCATCAAAAGGAAATGAACGAGCGCCTCTTTTAGTGCTCGAGGCCCCCACGGAGCACGCAAGAGGTTCTTCGTGTTGAAGCCGCTACGATCGCTTGACGGCTGAGGAAGTCTTGTCTGAGACACTGACGCTGTTTGATACAGCTGTGTCTGTCGCAGAGTTGAAGGGAACAAGCTTGGAGTTGTGAGAGAGACAGAGACAGACAAAGAGAGAGACAAAGTGGAGGCGACTAACAATTGAAGGCTCATGAATTGAGATGAATTTATGAAGAACCCACTTGGAATACGATCAATTGAGCAATTCAATTGGCTCATGAAACACAGTCAAAAAGACACAGAGAAACATACGAGACGAATCACACCACACCCATGCATGTCTCCCGCCTCATTGCTTTTCCCGTGTGGGCCAACGTCTCATGAAAAGAAAGCAAAGACATCATACAGTAGCATGAGAAACGGGCAAATACAACGTAAACCCCATCGAGCAAGACATTCTCGCATTTCCATACCCACAAGTAATTCAAAGTCACCATCTCCACTGCAATTCGAGCTTCCCCTGGCTGGCTAGCTCTAAGGATTTGCTGACTGTGCTCGAGCATAGACCTTGACTCAAGAACGGTGAAATATAATTAGCGATGAACTAGTCTGATTGACAGGGCAGGTTCGCATGTACATACAGTACAGTGAGTTTGGGAGTGAGTGACCCCGATGGTTCAATCCTCCCGTGCCGTGTTCTTACTTTTTACCGCTGGGGGATTGGATTCAAGGGGTAGATCTCAATCAAAGATGATTGCAGCGATGAGCTAACAGGGGTTGACCGCTCAGGGGAGATCTGCAGGTACTCTATATTCACCAAGACACTCACTATTCGATCTTGAGAAGGGCATGAATTGTTTCAGGATAGACGGACAATAACTACATCATCGGTTATGACTTCTCTTCATCTTCTAGAATTTAATTTCACCTCTGGTGACATCCCGAGATTAACAGTAAATCATAACGCTACGGCATATTAAATTGCCTTGACGTGCCTCACCGAGTCGATTCATTTCCCACCTACCGAATGCGGAAAGTACTTCTATGTACTTTGCCCACCGCCATTTGTGAGGGCTTCTTGAAGTACCCCACAGTATCTCTCACTTACACCCTGTCTAGATCTGATGTTCCTCATCACCGCAACAACAGAAGCAAAAAGTAACAGGGGACATGATCAACACTCATGACGAGATACAGACGATAGTCATTGATGCATTGCATATAGTATTCCATTTCCGGAATCAATACTAGAGGCAGCACCAACACAACACCTTGAATTCCGAAGGCGGACAAAACAGTTCTAGAATCATTCTTAATGCCCCATCAAAGGTTGCCAGCCTTTCCTGGTCTGTCGGCAAGACGATGCTGTCGGTGGCTGTTGAGTTTAACCCCAGACTCAGGCACTTGTAGGGGCCGCCCCGAACTAACGTAACCACTTCACCACAATCAATAGTCTCAGCCTCAAAGTACAAACATATCACAAGACATCAGAGGGACAGAATGTGTAGCAGCAATCGTGATATTGTTATTCATCAGAACAAAGCTAAAACTCCATCCATGATATGCATGACCGTCTTTTTGCGGTTGTTCATTAACAATTTATCTGAAAAAAATCCACCCAATAGACCTGTCCAAGGTCGTGATGCTTGCAAAGCATGTTTGATATATCCCAAAACGCCATTCTCAGTTCGAGTGGTGAGTTAATACAATACAACGCCGGTTTTTCTTGTCCAGCAGAATATGTCCATAGAACGCCTGTTTCCTTTGCCCTAGGACCTTTTTTGGTCGATACAGAAGATAGTGACAAAGGAGAAATATTAGAGGCGTCTAGCACCCATATCCGTTTTGCCCAGTCATAATTCGTAAAAGTACAGGTCAGGTCTTTAAACCTTGACGCTTCGCCTTCTCGCGGCTGCTGCCAATCCTTGCCTTAAACGGCTACGAGTGCCATTAGGTGTCATTGGAGATCCGGGTTCAGACATAGGTGACATGGGAGACATTGGTGCTGAAGACATCCTCCTCTGGGCGAACTCGTGATAGGTTGGCGCCTTTTGAAGAATGGGTTTGGGGGCCCTCCCCTCGGAGTCTGTGCCTGGTTCTTCTCGAACCTGCTCCATGGGGAAAGTGGGTGTGAAGAGGGAAAGGTTATCCTTGGATTGACTGGCGAAATGGGTGTTGAGCGAAGGTCGACTTCGCTTCTTGACCAAGCTTAGTGTACGCTTGAAAACACCGGGTGACTTTGGTGTCTTGGGCCTCTCGGTGGCCTCTTCCTTGACCTCGGGCTCAACTTTGGCGAAGGGGTCAATGCTGAGAAAATCGGGTCGTTGCTTCTCGAGACGAGTTCCCATGCTGCTTGTTCGTGGAGGGTGCATGACTGATCCGGAAGAAGTAGTGCAGAAAGACATTCGTCGGTCGAGGACGGGAAGAGTGACTGGGAGAGTGGTGGTTCTGCGGAGGCGGCTAGGAGGTCGGGATGAAATAGACATTCTTGACGAAGGTCGGGAAGAAGCTTCACTGATGATGCTGGGAGAGACTGATCGTCGAGGGAGATCAATCACTGAGGGCTTTCCAGAGAAAACAACTGAAACGACCTTGGCGGTGTCCTCTTGACTTCCCCTTCGAGTTGACTGGGATTCATCGCTACCAGAGTCGAATTCGAAATCGGAAAAGTCATCGGCAGAAGAAGACGCATCTTCTTCTGAAGAGAGGTAGACATCATGGGGAGTAGAGAAAGGAGCTTGACCCTCGGGGGTAAGCTTGTGTGTCAAGAGACCATCGAGGCATCTTGAAGCTCGGAGTGAGCTCTTGGCTGGCAGCGCAGGAGCTGCAGAAAGTTGTCGTTGTGAAGGAATCATTGTTGTAGGTGTGCTTTCGGGTGACGAGTCGGCATCGGCGGAAGGAGAATAAATAGGAGGCTCTACAGATAAAGACTGTATTTGAGATCGGGGCTGTGACTGTGTTTGTACCCGTTGGGCGAGAGCAGTATCAAGTTTTGGTGCATCAAGCTCCCTTTGTGGTTGTTGCGTCACTGCTAGAGACATTGTCGATATATGTTATATATTATTGAATTCCCCTTAGTAGGCCCTTTGTAAAGAGGGCGGGGTACAGAGTAAAGGGAGCGAAAGCAAAGTCGTGAACAATGTCGTCAGGTCTTTCGTAGTCAGGTGGTGTTCGACGACGGTCTTGAGAGTGGCCGGTAGCGAAAGTGAGACAATGGATCCAAGACAGAACAAGACAAAACCAGACAAAAGAGACGAAAACAGAAAGAATGTCTTTGTCTTGTATTGGTATATTGGAGGGGCTCCTTGGAAATCGATAGTTGAGTTGAATGGATATTACAGAGGGAGAACAGTTCCATGAGGTTGGGGGAGTAGCATCCATTAATATGAAGACAAGTCCCTGAGAGACTCTTGCAAGCCAAATGGGCAGCAGCACAAGGTTCAGCCCAAGCCAAGGTCCCAGGTCCCTTCCTGATCCACTTGAGCCACATTCTGGTACGAGAATGGCCGTGTGAAAGGGGTCATTTTGTCACACTGTATACTTGGAGAGGCAGGGGCGCTTATGGTGGCAGGGGTATGGGCCATAGCGCAGAGCGTGGCAGGGCATGTGGCAGGGTCTCCATCAAAGGATGGATTATTTTCTATGGGGCCTCCTCAGAATTAGGTCCGCCCAGAAAAGTCGTTGAAAAAGAGGCGATAGAATTTGGGAGTAGCCTCATCAGCAGCCTGGCTATAGAGTTGACAAACATCGACAGTCTTTAATTCATAGACCAGAACCCCTTAGAAACCACGATACTCTACCACTCATAGAGACACATAAAAAAGCCACTGCAACCTGCACCACGACTCTCGAGATGAGTCCTGAGCCACCTGAGCCTTGGCACTGACCTCTGTCTTGTATTGAGTCTTATGCCGTCCACGAGCCGTTTCAAATCCCCCACGCTACACCAGAAAGGATGAATAGTGATTGTGATATCGAGGCTTTAAACGCCAGGGCTCTTGGGAGACCTGTTCGTTCGCTACGGATCGTTATCAGAGACATCGGCAGCTTCAGATCCCGATTAACATGTTTAAAGTCTCTTGCGTTTGCTGTATGAATATGATCTACCGGATGACAAACTCCGAATGTTAGAGATTTCGAGATTGACGTAAATACGTTCAAGTACAAACATTTCATGTTTCCAGTATGCAGTTACTGTGTTGATGTGTTTTGCATGCGATCTTCACCAACCTCGTGGGTTCGCTCGTGGTCTTTACCTCTGACTGGTTTATCAATATGGCGTCGTCACCGGGCAACGTGGACATGAATGACCAGCCTCTTTTAGTTCGTCATTTTGGGTCATCAATCACTCACAGAAATCATACTGACTAGCATCGACTCGAGTCACTGTATGTCGAGCTTCTACAGTGAGCCATAGCATTCTGACTTCATGTCTTTTTTTTTTATCCCTGCTGCGAGGCTTGCAGTTCTAGTTAAAGACGGACTTGCAAACGTGCATCTGCAGCCAAATGCATGATTGGGCATCTTTTGGTCGCTGCAGATGCTACTGTAGGCGAGGCACAGAATGATTGATAAAAAAAATTCCGAAAATTCCTCGACACCGCTTTCTTTCGACAGAGTCAGAGTCAGAGTCAGAGTCATTCATGATCTGCACAGGTAAAAACCTTGAATGCATCCCCCTGTCGAGGCTCTGACTGCAACTCTTTGCCACAAGAGACTCAAATCTCGGGTGAAAAGAAAGGCCCTGGACTATCAAGAGATGACAGTCCAGGGCCCTTGAATATTTTGTATCAGATTTGTTACCGCCCGTATTTTAGAGACTGGTTGCATCTGGGTCACCAGGCCGCGGTGGGTGGTGATGATAACTGATTAAAAATCCGTGGTGTTGTTCAGCTGGTCTTGTCTCTGCGACCTCGTTTTCGCGTATCACCAGCTCAGCGTCAAACCACATCCGAAAGCTCCACACCCACAGAGGAATACATCTCGAGACAACTCACTTAACACAAAGTAGCAGACAGTGTAGTTGACATGTTGGTCTTGATCTGGTCGATCTTGAGTAGTCAATCACGCCTGAATGGGTCTCTACCGCGCCAGCCTGCTCAAGGCATCGTCTAGTGTGATCTCAACCCATTCACGGCATGGCTGTATCCATTAGACTGCATTAGAAGACACGATGCTGCATACCAAGACGAGGCGATGTTTTCGAGTGTATCCGTACCTATCCTGCCAACTCACCAAGCGGAGACGATGCAACAGCATGCAACATTGTAGTGTGTAGTGTGCAGTGTTAACGCAGGCACTGAGGATCTGAGGCATAGACTACCAAAAAAGTATTTCTTGAGTGGCACACTGTTTGTCGTGCCGCGCATTAGTTGTGATGCAGGAACTTGACAACACACGATCAAGATTGGGCAACCTTGTTCCTTCATGAAGCGCCCATTCTCCAGCTCACGACGAGTCTCTTGCTCCAACTGGTCCCGCTAACATCGGTGATCCGCCATGGTATCGTACCAGGAGGACGCATTCTGACCAATCATATCATACACTTCCGAATACTTCCATACACCCACTTTGATCGCTTTTTTGTGTCGCCAGACCGACATTTGCGTCGGGTTCGCGAGCGAGATACGATGAACCACTACCGTTTTTTTTTTTCTCCGGCAGAAGAAAAAGTCTTGACTCGACAATCAACTTAATTAGTGGTCACCTTGTTCTCGGAGGTATTCCCATTAAACTTATCCCTGCCGGGTAAAGTCTCAACTCGCACGACAATGTGCTCATCTTCTTGAGACCTCATTTGAAGATATTCACTCTATCAACCTCAAAGCTCCCTTGTCCATCCCTTGACATGGGAATCTATAAGATACAGCCGTCATTCTATTCCCTTTGCGCTTCACCCTTTGTAGCTTTCAACCGTTAGGTCTCGAACCCCTCGATTCGGAAACCCCTTGACATCTGAGTCTCAGGTTAGTCGGCAAAGCGCCAAGAAAACAAGGGTCCGATCCAAGGGTCCAAATACTCAACGCTGATACGCTAGAACCGCTGTCGCAGGTTGGTCTGATGCTAGATGATGATGGACACGGAGAATCTTGTTCCAGTATCAAATTCTGCACCTGAGCATTCGACCATGTCGATTTGATAAGGCTAAAGGACATTATAGCCCGCGAGGATGAACACAGTGAAAGATATTCTGAGCTACATTGACGAAATCGTACTGGTACGGCCGGAAGCGATATGTAAAACAGTGACATTTCCGTCCGAGATGAGGTCAATTTGCTCCGCTCTTGATAGCCTCATATCATTGTATGAGCGCGGTCCTGAGTCGCCAAGGGTCGGCTTTACGAGTTTACTGTCCAAGGTACAGAGGAAGACTTATCTTTGCTGGCTATGGACGTTGGCTGCGCTGCAGTCACTGAAAGCGTCCATTCTCGGTCGAGGCGTCTCGTTGGAATGTATTTGTTGAAAGAGTCTAAATCCAGACCAATTGAGAGGCTTTGTACCTTTGCTCAATTCCAGCGTTCATAATTGTCTTTGTTATTGACAGTGATCTACCCGTGAACCCTTATTTCATTGTTGAAGATTTTCGTTATGAACATGGATTGGCTCAAACTGGATGACGCCATGGTTTGAACTTGCAGAAGCGAAGAGAGCTTTCCCCAGGTCCACATCACTAGTGCGCCACAAACCTACAGCCACAGCATTCTCTGTAACGTCACAGTGGAGAGTCACCAGCCACTTCTATGTGAGATCTGGCTAACTCGGATCAGGTTAGTGTCATCTAGCTACCCGTCCAGAGTCTAAATTTGGGTCTGCTCTAAGCAGCCATGTCCTTTTTTAGATCTGAAGTGTGAACTTTATGTGTCTGTCTAGACTTTTGGGTGTAAACTATTTAGAGTGCAAAATTAGTCTATACTGTGAGTACAAGTCGGCGCAGCCGTGAAAAGGATGCAACTATGGATCTCATGATAATAGTCTCCGCTCCCTTGAGGAGCTGACAAGCAACCAGCCAACTCACGTTACTATCTAAAGCTTAAACGTGATGGCTGAGTTGTCGTATTGCTTCACCCTTGAGAGTCCACGTACTCGGTTCTGGCAAACAGTATCAATAGGCGAGTGATCTACAATCAATAATCGAAACAACTTTCATCCACGTTCCAGCTTGCCCGGGCCGAAGGCGAGAATGCCTGTGAAACTAGACGTACCAAATAAACTCCTCCCTCCGCAACACTAATGAAATACCAAGTGTTTCTGTCGCTCCCTTGCCACGACCCAACTATTACGGTCTATCGGCAACATGTCTCAAATTCACCCACACTATAAATCTGTTTCTCGGATAGTTTCACCCTTGCCTCGTGCATTCTTGGACTTCGTTTCATGGGTCGGGCCCCACGTCGATAGCATCCCTCACATATTGTCTTCTTTTCTTACCCCACGATTTCGGTACAGAAGCAATACTCTCTGGAGTAGAAACATTTCACTGTGTAGGTACAGAAGGATGAGGCATTGGCTGACACGCATCTTGTCAAGGATCTAAAGGATATTCGCGTTTCCGAGTATTTTACTGTACCCGTTGCAGGACGGAGACCCAGATGATGACCGCCTAGAACCGGGGCTCTATCTATCCGTGAAATGCCAGCTAAGGTCAGTGCAATGTCATTATTTTAATGCCACGTCGTTTATTAATAATTTTAAGGTGATGTAAGCCTGTATTTTCGTTTTGAATGAGTCGAATGTTTTTTTTTTTTTTTTTTGTGGCTGTTAATGGAATAGTGTTTGTGAACGAGGGCCGTCTTAGGGATGAATAATGATTGCTACTGAGGTTTCTATGGGGGGTATCAAAGGATCGCGTTCTGCGTCTATTTTCTGTTATTGGCAGCCTAGTAAATCATTGTGCCTTCTGATCCCCAATAACCGTACCCAAAAGCTGGAAGATCATGAAGGGTTCTTGATAATACCAGGAGGAACTTAAGACTTTATCATTTCCTCCTCTGTGTCAGGATTGAAACCGAAGATGTAAGTGATCTGCTTTTAAGTAGTACCTTGCATGGCTTTTAGCATTTTTTATGACACGATACGAGGGAAAGCGACGTTTAATTAATTTTGTCGGTGATATCATGACTTGCTACCAATAATTCCTACATCCACATTACCCCGATGCCGTTGGCTTGAAGGTTCTCTTCTGCTCGATCTTAAACCATTTTGCTTTGAAGATACGATGTATCATAGGTAACTGATGTACTCCATAATGTCTATATTCGCTTACCCACCTCTGCATGACTTGTAATGCCTGGTTAGAACGACCTGTGAGTTATAGTTTGCATTCAAGATGTCAAATCATAGCATCCGCCATGTTTTTTAAGTTGTGCCTGGCGTCGAGAGAGCGCCTTAACTCTAGTTACATGCAAGGTTAAGAATGATAGGGCTGAGAGTACCCACACTCTCAAGCACTTGGAACTCTGGACACCCCTCGAGCCACATCTTGAATGGATTATCATGGAAGATTGCGAAACCCTCAATAATGCGCCCAAGGAACAGGTGCACGATCAATTTTCTCAGTGGGTTTCCGAGCGATCTACTGAGAGAGATGGTGCTAGAGCAGATGATCCGTTAGCGGTATATCTCCAAGATAAAGATATTGTGTCTATGTTGATCAGAAATGCCTCGACACCGTTGACCAATACGCTGCCTGGGTCGAGGCAGGCGCTGAAGGTCATAAAAGGGCTGTCGTTTGTGTCATGCTGGATGAGAAATGTGAACCAAGAGGACGAGGCAGAAACGGATTTCCCTCTATCGAAGGATGCACCAAGGAATACACAGGCTGGATTTACACTGGCGTAGAAGGCATTCCCTCGCTCTACAACAGTCTGTTTCATGAGGAGCTGGAAGAACAAAACGCCCCAAGACCCCCTGGGGTAATGCTCGGCAGAGATTTAATGCCCATTGATTAGAAGTTATTGAAGTCATCGGCTCCGGCGCTACAGGTACCGTATACGAACAAGTCTCTCTCAAATGGTACAAGCAACGCAGGTTTCTGTGAAAGTCAGCGAGAGTTAACTTGAGAGCTTCAGCAACAACACCAATAACAGAGCAAAATCTTATTTAACTAACTTCTATCTGATGCGCAAGAACAATTGCCTCTTGAGAACTCCTCTTAATCCTTAACAACACGACATCTTCTGGGGACACACTTGGTTATAACTGTTGAGCGAGATATACCAAGCCAGCCTGTCAAGCAAGAAATCAATTTAGTAATCACACGACATAAGTCAGATAGATATATAGGTATCTTGACATAAGTTTCCCTTCGTTTCTATGTAGCTTGCTACATACATCATGACCAACGTATCCATGGCGAGGTTTCACTGATTGAACTGGGAACTATTCGCACCAATCTGAGGTCTAGGAAGTCACCATATGAACAGACCTTATGGACTACTCATATTATGATGTCTCAACGTGGCCACAAGTGAATGACAGATAGAGTTTTGTGTGGTAATTATAAACGGGCACTCGTTCTGACTTGTTCTGCAATTTCTACCATCACCCAGTTGTGACGGTACCCAAACACGATGAGGCATCTCTTTGCCTTCGAGATAGCTGCAGCAGCGGCGCATTTTTTCCCAATTGCACCTGGTCAACAGCTGGGTTTCAAATACCCGTATGAGACTATGACTGTAAGTGACAGCTGCCTGCGCATGTTGAACACAAACGTCACAGAATGCTCGCCCGGACTGTTCTACCACAGCCCTAATCCGTAAGTTACGACTCTTGCAAATGCAGCCAAATTGCTTATTTTCCCTGCAGTGATCTGATATTTTAAATACTTGTGGGCGAAGAGGTGGCCGAGATTTGTCACGAAAATTGCTACAACAGCTTGATGGAGCTTCGGCTGAAGATTGAGGCCGCATGCAACACGAATATGGATGCTGTGGCATTCCTTTATGAGGACAAAATTTTCCCACGTAAGTGAACCCGTCCGACGCAAGGACGGGTACTACAGCTAACATACTACTTAGCAACATACATGGTCGATTTACTACTCCTTTCATTCAATACATATTGCTACCGAGATAGGTAAGCAATCCTAGGTACCCAATGCTTCTATGTGCTATCACTAAGACTAATCAGAGTTACTGGGAAATCGTGTGATCTTCAACTTGCGGAATGGCGAATCCATCGCGGATCAGGCAAAGCACTCGAATGCGAGGACTGTTTGTTGGCGCCACTGAGGATAGAATTGGAGGCAGGTATAAGTTACAACGATGAAGATGCATCCGAGTTTGAGGAGATGACATCGAGTTGCAATGCTACAGGGTACGACTACACAAAACCTGCTCCATATGCGACAACACTGTCGACTGAGTCTTGGGCCACAATGGTGAAGAGTGCTTTGGCGATACCTACACCTTGATACAGTATCTAAAAACAAGACAACGATCTTGACCTGTCTTGGGAGAAATTTTTGTATACCTCAGATAGACAGTAGTTGAGCGTCCTTCAAATGGTGTGTTGACTTTGACCTGAGTGTCAGTGAGTCCCTGGGCGCAGGTGCCAGCCTGACAGGGATGTTTAAGCACACATCACCATGCATAATAACGTCATAAATCTGCATGCAGTTTATGAAACCTGAGTATTGAAGAACGATTGACGTACCCGGTAACAACTACATCGACTAAGGCGTCACAAATCTTGCTTCTATCCTTGGATCTTCATAGTATGTGCTGGAAGTGATGCAACCGCAAAAGGGGAGTACATTGCACAGTATTCCTCAATTCCCAAATTGACTTCCATGTACAACGTGGAATGATGCAAAGTGCCTTTTAGCAAGGACGTGGCGATATGATATTTCTGAAAACATTCTGAATACAGACACAGATTTAACAATGAAGGCATTAAACTTTAATTCTGGAATGAATTGCCGTCGATCACTGAATCCCTAGCCCGAAGCTGAAACACACCGGATGTCGCTGGATTGTCAAACACACATTCTTTGCAAAAGTCTATTCTTCTAGATCTACAGAAACATAGATCTTTCAGTCAACCTACGGCTGCCTCAATCTACCAGCGATCACAAGCAACTTCTCCTTTACAACTGCTAGGGTATTTTGCATAACAAACGATCCCAAGAATTAATCAATCTCAACTTCCCTTCATCCGCCATAACCTCATAATGCCCCATCATCCATCACTTCAATCCTCTGCCAAGAGCCCAGGTGACAAAGGAAACATTAATAGTATAAGCTTACGGAATAGACCCCTAGGGCCCACAGGGATTAACCGTAACCTGTTGAAAGGTACTCCACTACCACAGTTCTCGACTGCGTCGAGGGGATCCCCCACTGCTCTGAGGTCGCCATGGATCAGAGCTTCCATTGAACGCACCATCGTCGCCCCCTTGGCCAGGCACGGCCAAAAACACGCCAGCACCATTACCAACCATGACACTACGTCGAGCATCTCCTCGATCCCACCCAGACCCCGTGACATCGGCCGCCAGCCCGTAGCTGCTAACCGGTCGGCGAGACGGTGCCGCAGCAGATCTGATCATCGGATCAACTGATACAAAATTCCATTTTCCAAACTCGTCACTCTTGGTAAAAACTTCGAGTGTATGTGTGGGAGCTGCCGACGAGGGATTGCGAGGAGCGAATGGATTATTAGAGCTGAAGCGTTTGCTGGGTGGTTGGATATTCGACATGGGCCGCCTAGGCACAGGAAGATTTGCTGACTTTGGTGATAGGTTTGATGATGGGAAGGCAAACCCTGGAGTGGATTTCGTAGATGAATTAGATCCAGCGCGTACATGCCCTCCAGCGAATGCAGCATTGGGAGGTGGAAGTCCCTGTAACTGGTCAGGGAAGCTTTCATCATGAACGTAGAGTCGCCTTAGTCTGGGGAATCCGCCGCCGAGGATGGAGCTCGCAAGATATGAGTAATAGCCCATCGTCACACTGGAGAAGGCACCCGCTGAAGATGAAGAAACTTCAAACCGCAAAGTTTCGAGCGTTCTTGATGCCAGTGGGCGTGAATTGGCTGATGTTGGGAATTGTTCAGAAACATTGGTCTGAATGGCAAATGTTTTGAGAGACGAGGCCATTGTGAAGATTTCTTGCAAGCTTGCAGGGTGGACACCTGTATCCTTAAGCGTCAGGACCGTCAGAGCTTGCTGTGTCTCTTGCCAGGCAAGATACTCGATAAGGCCCTTTAATGTCACTCCCGGTGTATCCTTCAGCACTAATTCCTTCATAGGTGGTAGCGTAGGAAGACCATCTGATGAGGACAGGACCTCATCTGAGAGACCTGGCGTGTTTGACACCTTGAGCGCTTGTAAGTTGGTGAGACTACCAAGAACAGCCCGAAGTGTCATGGCATCAATCGCGAGGTCATTCAATTCCAGCACCTCAAGATTCGGCCAGACTTGACCCGAGGCGAGCATGGCCAGGCTTCGCTCAGAACCACCCATATAGGTCATCTTTCGAAGATTAGGACATCGAGCTTGGACTTCGAGGCGGAGGGTCGCGTAATGAGGGTCATCGCAAAACATCCCTTCGGGCAAGTCGACATATCGTAGGTTTGGAAGAACAGCGATGGTCTGGGCAAGCTCAACCTGGGAGGATTCGCGCAACATGTATGGAAGCTTCAAATATTGTACAGACTTTCCAATACGTGTAGGATCATCACGGACAGTACGTCGGAGGAGACGGAGACGAGCTTGAGCAGGATCCTCAGGGACACCATTGCGATCGAAGCGGGAGGTCTTTTTACGTTTTTCGGCAAGCCATTCTTCTAAACGGCAGTAGTGGACTGGATCGATACGAACGCTATGGTATCTAGGAAACAGTTAGCTGTTGAACATCATCGAACCACCATGGCACGACTTACAAGATCTTGACCGCGCTGGGCCGCCATGCGCGACAAACTTGAACACAATGAGCTAAATCACGAAGGTCGCATAGCATGCACACACTGTCACTCGTGCTTGCGCTACCCTCACAAGTATCATAAGTCTCGTCAAGGGCGTGCGGGCAAACAAAAGTAAAGATACGCTCGAGGACCTTTGGTGGCAGATGAGCAAGCAGATATGCTGAGTGTCGAGTTGGAGGATATAACGGTGGGCATCCAGCACCAGGAGGACGGAACTCTATGGGAACAATAAAGTCTGAGCTCTGGCCGCCACTACCGGCCTTGTCCTTCTTGTTCCGACGTCGGAAGGGGTTTCGCATCTTGGCGTGCGGTTGTCTGGCTGTAGGGACAGATCGCGAGTGGATAGAGACAGGGAAGATTGGGAGACGTCACAAAAAAGAAAGAGAGAAAAGTGGTGATATAGAAGAGAAAGAATGAAAGGAACAAGGAGCAACACACAACAGAAATCGAAGAACAAGAGAGGCTCAGGCTCTTTTGAGAGGCTGAACTGAATGGAGACCAGTGAGAGGCGTGAGGAAGAGGAGAAAGTGAACGAGGGGACTTTATTAAGATCGAACTCCAACTCCAATTGAATTCTGGGGAACTGAATAATTGCAGGGGGGACCACCAGGGTACCTGCCTTTTCGGATGTGGATGGAAGCACGTGCCAATGAATGAGACTGTATATCCGGCATTCAAAATGGGAAAGAACAAAGACCAAGCGATAGCTTAAGCTCGCAACCCAACCAAATGGGCAAGAATTAAATATTATTATTATGCATCTTTCTTCAAGGCTGATGTTTCAGGGGATAAACGCTGTATCCAAACGGCCTGCAGCCTTACCCCGCCAGCCCGCATTCCTCTGCACTTTCAGAGGCTGACACCTGAGTGGCGTTTGCCTCTAAGCGCGTGGTCTCTGCGCTTTGATGCTGTAGCTGATCAGCACCTCCTTGCTCACTGGCAGATCATCGATCAGCAGGGGGCAGAGAGGGGGGACAGAAACAGAAACAGAAACAGAAAACAGAAAAAAGTCTTGGCTGCCAGGAATGGAATAAAGAGACCTCGTCAATATCAAACTTGTCCTGCGTATTACAGGCCGGCAAACATTACATTGCAACGCATTGGATGGCTTAAACTTTACCCCCTTTTGCTATGATATGCAGTCAGCGGAAAAGGGGTTGGATCTACAAGTGCCACGGGCGTAAGCGCCTCTGTTTCTAGGTGAGAAACTAAATGAGGACAGGATCCTTCAGTCCGAATTAAATGCCTGACTGCGTTGTATTGTGTTGCCTTGCGTCTCTCTTTCCTCTGTTTGTGATAGCTGTAGGATTTCTCGCATGTGCAGCCAATGGGTTCCTTTTATAGCAAACATGGGCTCACAACCCATGTCTTTAACTTGGCAAACCAACGCATTTCGTCGGTAGTCATGAATTAAATTGGATCGATGACTGTTCGTGTATGCTTTTGCTTTGCTTTTGCTTAATTTGGACCCTGAACATGACGTCAACTGGTCGCGTTTTATCTGGTGATGGTGTGTTGAAGAACTGAAGATGCTGGCAGGTCTTGGCTAACGACTGACACAACTCTACTGGACTGAATAGACACGTTCACCGTCAACTAGCTTTTTCGAAAAGATTTTAGCATCCGTGTTTTGATACAGACCACCAAACTGAGAATGTGTAACTTCTGCCCAACATCGATATCTTCAAGGTATCTTAGGCTCCCTCTACTAGGGGGCTGTGTCGAGGTAGCCGTGGGCAAGGCATTCAATCATTTGAAGGTTATGCTCTCATCCAAAGTCTCTCGTAGCATGTTCATAATTCGACCATGAGATCGTTTCATTGCCCGTTTTTTCAATCATGCGCCGCTTTTTACAAATCCCTACCCGCTCCCTCACTCGTCGATTATTCTCACAATCCATATGCCAAGCATCTTCAGGCTTATACAAACCTCTTAACCCTAGGACATCAGAAATTAGACTCCTCAAAATACCACCAAACCCCTCCTCTGAATTCGAACTTGTCACTGTATCTCTCGACGATGAACCCAAGTATGCGGCACTGTCCTATCTCTGGGGCGATCCCAAAAAATATGGCCAGGTCACTATCAAAGGAAACACCGTCAAAATCCCGGACAACTTAGCTTCAGCCTTTCTCTGCGTCTTAAGCGATGACTCTTTCCGATCACAGTCACATGTCAGATATCTTTGGGCTGATGCGATTTGTATCAACCAGAACGATCTTGATGAGAGATCTCAACAAGTTCAACTCATGCGTCGTATCTTCCAACGCGCCCATGTCACGTTTGCCTGGGTCGGCCCAAAAGATTATTCTCTTGCTTTTGAAACTATCAAAACAATTACGAAGGACATATATGAGAATACGCCCAAGGAAAATGCTCCTTATAAGACAAACTTCGATCTTGAATGGTTGCGGCGCCATCCTATGCTTTGTATCGACCGAGGACCCGACTTACCAAACAACCACTTGAATGATCCTTGGTCTGCTGTAGCCGACTTCTTGCAACACCAATATTGGCAACGAGTTTGGATATTCCAAGAAATCGTTCTCGCAAATCAGCTTGTCTTCATCAGTCCAGGAGAGGCTAATCTTTCTTGGTCTATGCTTCGTGATACTCCCCAAAGTGTAATTTCTGTTGCCAATGACAAGAAGCCCGAGTTTCTACCAGATGCAGCATGGAACCTTCTCAGCAACCCAATGTCATGGGGGAAGATCTCATGGTTATTCCTTGCGCAAGCACGTTCCAAGATACCGGATCCAGATGGCTTCAAAGGGTGGGCTGTGTCGACTTTTGCAGCTAATTTACAGGCCACCGATGATCGAGATTATATCTATGGCCTTCTCGGAGTTTCTGGAATACCGATTACTCCTGACTATAGTCCTAAGAACACGACCTCACAAGTCTATACCAAGTACATGGCAGGCTGGCTGAAAGCTGCACGCACACAACAAACTACGCATGTCCACAGTCCTCTTGCATTTTTGTCCCTCGCAGGCACTGGGAAATATGGCCACTCAGATCTGCCAAGCTGGGTTCCCAACTACAGAAAGAAGAGGGAAGCTTCATCACCCTGGTGTTATAGTGCCAGCAATTTTCGCTCACCCGATGAAGGTGAGCCGACTTCATCTCCAGCTCATCGTGCAAGCTACCCTTACGTTGTCGAAGAAACACATAGCCTGTTCAGTTGGGGTAAAGATATGGGACATATCACTTTGTCCACAAACTGCCGTCACGATTCTGATCCAGAGATCTTGGCATCGTTCATGTCCTTCGCGAACTCTTTCACCACGCGCAATTCACAGTATGTTACAGGGATTCCGGCTGCCCAGGCTATTATCAGGCTGATATCCATGGACAAACCCAAAAATGTCTCTCAGGATCTTGTCGATAATGCTATGAATCTAGCCATGCTGATCACCTATTTCAATATGTCCGAGTCCCAAACTGTCACAAAAACCTGGAGCTCAAATTGGGATCATGATCTTCTCAACATGGCTTTTTCTCCATCAGACCTGGCTCCCTTGAAAGTCAGACTTAATGTCCTTGAAGAACTCAGCTCCTGGAGTCTCGAGATGAGCATCGGCCGTCGTGTCGTCAGACTTGCAACTTTCCATCCGTCGTCTCATTGTGAGGATGAGACGCCCTTGCGGCTCCACATCACTTCGAGTACTGCCATTAGAGTCAGTGGTAAAGTTGATAAGCAGTTTATGCAGACAATTCCACTCAAGCAAAAGCATTTTAGAGTCTTGTCACCGTCAGCAGCATGGATTGTAATTCTCTTAACACTAAGAACACAATTCCAAGCTCACCATCTCAAGGACAATGGTTTGAGTTACGATAAGGTCAAAAGGGAGAACGACACTAAAGTTTATATTAAAAGGAACGGACTAAACATTAAGCTTATTTGTTATCGACGTGTCGATGTCTTATGTACCTTCGAAGTAAATTCGTGACCTAGTAGTGCAAGCTAATAGCTTGCCTCTTGACCCTTCCAGATGGAATGTATGACCAACTACCAATTACTTGTTAATACCCATATTGAATATCTGCTTCATCTAGTAGCATGAATCACGAATCACACATTAGCTCGAGGTTCTCCAAGTGTTACAAGAACAATGAAGTGAGTGATCCTCAATTGGCTCATTCATCTCTCAGGCTCAACAACTGAGAGAATTAATAATTCTATCATACATAGCTGAGAAATTGATTACAAGGGTTCTAGATAGATCGTCGTAGCCTGGGGCCGCTCAAAGTCGGCCGAGACTTGTGTCCCAATAACCATGCCCGTCCTTTCAAATGCCCCGTGTTCGCCCTGTAAACTCAAAACCGTGAGAAGCATCGTCAACACCCTCCATCATTATCGCTACCCACATAAAGACTATTATTCATAGCAGATCTCAGCTTCGAAACCAACCGAGCCGCCCATTTTTCAGAAAAAAGCGAATCTCCAAATTGTTTTATATACGTAATGAAGCCGCTGAGATCAATCCAGATCGAACTCCAACGCGAGAATGGCTCGAATGCTCGCGTAGCATTATGCAGTCGTTACCAAAATGAGAATATATCAATATAGGCCGATGTACTCATTCGAATACCTTTGTGCCGATTCGACATAGTCTTAGCCAGACATTTAGGCCTTGCGGGATCGAACTGAGCCGTTGGTCTTGGAGCCAGAGGCGGTGGCACCGTTGGACTTCTTGACAGGAGTAGTCTGGACCAGATGAGGGTCAGGAAGAGGAGCCTGAGACATGCGTCGGAGACTCTGTCGGCCGGTAGGAGCCTTGCCCTGCTTCTTGTAGGTGGCGAAGTAGAAGGAGATGAACAGAACGAGGTAAGAGCTGATGGTAATGATACCAGAGAAAGCAGCAAACTCCTCGCCAGAGCACTTTCCAGCGTTAGGCATCCAGGGGAAGTAGGTCGAGGTGAAGTAGGTGTAAGAGGCGAAGTAGATGAAGCCGAGATCAATGACGAACTGGATGATCTGGAGACGGGTAACCCACTCCTTCCACCAAACACGGACACCACGAGCGCTCTGGAAGTAGTACCAGTACATGACGACGTGAACGAGCAGGTTCAAGACGATGGGAACCCAAGAGACGGAGGTGGAACCGATGAGCTGAGTATAGCAAAGGAAGGCGGTGGCGCCATGGTGATAGCAGTGGAGGAAGGCTGGTAAATGTTAGCTTGTCAAAGTCGCACTGGGAACAAATACATACTCAGAGGCTTCTTCTTGAGGAACAGGAAGACGGTATCAAGGAGCTCCAGGTACTTGGTGAGGTAGTTGAGCTGTCGCAATTGTCAGTTGGGAGTGCATGTCAATTTTTGCTGGATACTTACGTAGTACAGGACCACAAGGGGCTGAGTCCAGCCACCCTCGGCATCGCAGATAGCATGGAAGATGCCGCCACGGACAACGGTGGGAAGAAGCTGCTCAACGAAGAGAGCCAAGAGAGTACCGCTGATCAGAGTCAAGTAGAGGTTGTGGATGAGGAAGAGACCCTTGAGCTTAAAGGGCTCACGGTTGCGCATCCATTCGCGACCACCGAAGATGATGGCATAGTAGATAACGATAAAGATCGAAGTCGACTTGAGAGTTGACATGGGGGTCTCGAAAGGCACAAACTTGAAGTCATTGGCAGAGTAGCCGACAACAGCAGTGAATGCCTTGTCAAAGATGGGCCACAGGTGAACGCCAAAAGGCCGGTCGATGGTTGGCAGGGGAAGCTGCTCGTAGAAAGTAGCGGGAGACGCAGACATGATGGGCGAATTGTACGTTGAAACCGACACAATTGTTGACCGCGGGATCGTTTATTAAGTAGGGGATTTGAGTAGCCAAGTTACGTATTCGACGTGGCTTTTTTTCGAAGACGCGACAGAGCCAATGGCGCGGGAAGGACACGTGAAAGGCGAATAAGTAAAGACTGACAAGGAATGACAAGAAGAAGAAGGTTCTCCGGAGAGATGAAATGGTTTAAAGAAGAAGCCAGGTAAACGGCGACTGTGGGAATGCGTAGAATTAAAAAGGAGATAAAAGGGGAGAAGGAGAGTAGAGTTTTAATTGAGGGAGAGCCAGAGGAGGACGGCGCATCAAAAAGGGGAAATTTCAATCCGCACCGCTACCTTCCCTCAATCGCACTTTTACCGGGCAGATTGGATCTCCGGCTGCCGCGGACGCTGTAGCAGTAAAGTGAAAGTGGCACCTGGCACCGCACTTTCCTTCCATCGAGGTGCCACTAGTACATCTTGTAGGGGGCATCTCGAGAATTCACCCAATTGCCATGCGTATATCTTATTCACCAACAGGCCCGCCCCGGGTACCAAGAATTGGCCAGGCTCGTGCGCTTTTGGCTACTGTTTTCTAATTCCTTTTAAAAAACATGGCACGCGCTCACAGGAGGAAGCACTACACACGCATGCATGCCCGAGATGAGGATTCACTCCACACTGCAATTACATGTGAATATGCCGGGTCCTCCGGATGCACCAATGAAACGAAGATGTTTAGAGACTACACGTGATTTATGAAATGCCATAACCACACAATATGCTAATGATGTCCCCTGAGGCTTGTGCTCAACCGTTGCTTATTACACTTGTCTGACTCTGCTGTGCCTGTGCCTGTGAGATCGTGTCCCGAGGCTTACTGGATGCCAAGACTGCGGTGATGACCGAATGGTGTAGCCTGGTTGAAACTCATTGGCTATGTCAAACTCCGGGATAAAAGCCCGTTAGACAATGGCATTAATATCCGTACATCGTATCACGACGACATAATGCAAGGTTGTCACATGGCATTTGCAAGCTTGATTCGCTCATAGTGAGACTGAAAAATAATAACAACTACTCGAAAGCACAAGGCTGGAGAGATTGAGCAACTCGATCCTCGCAATATAGATAGTTGGCTTCCTGCAAATCCTTCGTCGTTGTAATTTCGAACCAAGGTTTCATACAAATATCGGCGATTCCCCCATGCCCGGATCGATCAATACTTCAACGAATCTCAGCACGGTTCCTCTGAGCTAAATTAAAAGCCTATGTAAGAATCTTGATCAAGGTTTCGCTTAACTGATTGCTCAATTCACATCACCTTCATCTCAAACTTTGAAGCTTGTGTCACTTGTGGCTACGGTGTGGCGGTGCTTGTGTCTTAAGGTGTGGCTACCTCGCAGCTGTCAATCAAATGGTGGGTGCCGTAATAATTTCAATGCCAGTTCAACTATTGGTGGTCTTCACGTTCCAATTCCCTGTCACCAAAGACAGCCTTGCCGATAGAGCGCAGGACGTTACAGTTGACTGGATTAAGCCAAGTTCGAGTTATTTTGGAAGGCTCTTGCTCCAGAATACTAAGTTCTATAGCCTTAACGTGTGTGGCACGAAGCTATCGTCAGTTTCTACTTTATTCAGCTGCCATGATCAATTGAACTACCGTGCCAGGTCCATGCGGCAATGACG
Organism: Fusarium oxysporum f. sp. lycopersici 4287; assembly: GCF_000149955.1. NCBI lineage: Eukaryota > Fungi > Ascomycota > Sordariomycetes > Hypocreales > Nectriaceae > Fusarium > Fusarium oxysporum. Next base: position 1,316,835 of record NC_030990.1, read on the forward strand.
AATGGAAGCTAACTGGAAGTAAGCTCGTCGAAGTACAGTACATACACTGTCACTTCCATCAAAAGTCTTGCCCTACTGTGAACCTGCACCACAATTCGCACTATAGCCCACAACTACGCAATCTGGTCTAGCCTCGCCTTAGTCATCAATCCTCAGCCCATCCTCTCGCCCAAACAACTCTGCAGTCATCACCCGAGCCGGAAAAAGCCAGCCCACTACCTCTACCAATACACGACTTGTCTCCGACAACAGACATCACCAGTCTCCGACAACAGACGCCTCTCCTCTCCAACATGTCCGCCTTCATTCGTGTCGCCCGTAGCGTTCGCGCTGCTCCCATTCGACCTGCCGTCCAGCCCCTGGTTGCCCGCTCGGCCGTTGCCCACTTCACCACCTCGATTCCCCGACGAAGCGAGCACGCCGAGGAGACCTTTGAGGAGTTCTCTGCCAGGTAGGACCACTCCTAATACCCAATTGCCTGCCGTCTGCTTGGAACATCGGTTTTCTGTGCTGTGGAAAGGTGTCGCAAATTGGCTGGGAGAATTGGGGCCTTTGCGTGGTTGTCTTGCGGCTGTGGGAAAAAGATGCCGCAACGCCCGCCTAGAGCTCTGTCCCCACGCGATTTCGCCCGAATACTTTCCAATGCAGCCGCACAGGTTTCTTGCGGGACTCAATTGCTAAACCACCACTCTCTGCAGGTTCGAGAAGGAGTTTGATGGTGTTCAAGACGTTTTCGAGCTTCAGGTATGTTAGCCCCACGGGGTAGAGCTCGCTGCTCTCCGGCTGGCTCCCGAAAATGTCGTATGACTTTGGCTTATCACCAAACCACAGCGCAACCTCAACAACGCCTTCGCTTACGATCTCGTCCCTGCCCCCTCAGTGATCGCTGCCGCCCTTAAAGCCGCCCGAAGGGTTAACGACTTCGGCACTGCCGTCCGCATCTTCGAAGGTACGAAATTTTGTCAATCAATTCCACTTTGTTGTCGTCCACCCGACCGATGGATCGGCAGCGTCTAAATTGCCCTTCTTGAGTTATATCAGCGCAGTGACCCCAACTCGATGCGGACCGTGCTTGCTGAAAACCATCGACGACTCGCAAGGGGATTCACCAACCTAACCACATTGCTAACTGTTGCTCTTTAGGTATCAAGACCAAGGTTGAGAACAAGGGCCAGTACGAGCAGTACCTTGAGGAACTCAAGCCCCTTCGAGAAGAGCTTGGTGTGTTGCTCAAGGAGGAGCTGTACCCTGAGGAAAAGTAGATTGTCCCCTGGTCTCAGTGTTCTGAGCCTTGTGTATACTGGATGTTGGCCGAAACGGAAGAGAATTTCAGACCCAAGAGGTAGACGGGGGAGTTTGGTTGTGGCAGCCCCAAATCGATTGTGTTATAGCCTTAAGTGCGACTTGGCGACGCTTGCTCTTTGCTAATCTCCTCCAATGTTGAGAGTTTTTTGTATATCTGAAGTTCGTTGTTCATCCACTTGAGTGACTTATCTTCCACCTTGACTGAAGCTATACTACTTGGGGACTTGCGTCAAAGAAGCTTGATGTACAAAATCCCCTGCGATGACAAATTTTCGCAAGTCAGTACTGTCTTCGGCATTCACGAGAAGCACAGGTCAAACTTCTATACGTCTCAAATAGATGTTCATTATACTGGGGTAGAGGCTCTGCATTCCCAACTTCCGGTCCCATACGCCAAATACCATGATAGCCCTAACATATAAAGGATTGGTATCATCATACTCTCATACATCTGCCTTCTGTAGCTCTTATTGTAAGTGATTCCATCTTCCATTTCCTGCCTGTTGTCCCACGAATGGTTGACCAGGGCCGATAGGGCTCGTCCCTCGACTAGCAGAGAATGCTGCCCGGGGTCGTGGGCTCATTCCACTTGGGACACGAGGGCTGCGAGGCATGCTACCGCCCCGAGTGTTTCGGCCATTTGAAACACTGGCCAGTCTCTGATTGGCATTATATAGCTCAGCGTCTCGTTGCTGGAGCTGTGCTTGGAGGCTGGCGATTTGTTCCAAGAGTTCTTGACGTTCCATAGCAACATTCTGTGCGTGAATGGCACGCAAGTTCTCTGATGCCTTTTGCTCCAACTCTTCGTTTTGGATCTTCAATGATTTGTTCTCATTTGCCAATCTCAAAGCTTGAGCGTCGACATCCTGGTACCGACTCTTCATGAAATCCACGTCGCTCAAGGCGCTCGTTCGCCTACTTTCTGAGAGCTGCAGTTGCCCTTTGACCTCGCTCAATGCCTCTTCCCTCTTGGCTGACTCAGGATTTTGGTTGAGACGCGCAATGACTGATTCGAGTTCATCAATTCGCTGTTGTTGCTTCTCTTTCTCCTTCTGAGCAACCTTTGCGGCAGCTGCCGCAACACCTTCGGTTCGGAGCCTCTCCCTTTCAGCCACGGTTCGATCTTGAAGAGCAGCACGATTAGAAGACTCAATCTTACTCAAGGTCTTCCGATGGTCCTTCAATTCTTTGTCGAGTCTGCTGATGTAGCTTTTGAGTTCTACTTCGACTTCGCCTGCCTGCGCAGTTTGTCGCTTGTATTCGTCGATCTAGAACAATTTAGATACTGTCACATCACTCATTTCCATGGTGCTTACCTGCTCCTGGATTGTCTCCAGAGTTACCAAAGGCACTGAAATCATTGCTTTTCTGTCCCTGGTCCCGCTTCGAAGGGAAGCACTTTCGAGCATCTGGCGGACTGCAATGGGCATAGGAGGATTGTTGGTGTCAGTCGGCAGATCGCGAAGTGGAAGAGTGCGCATTCGTTTAGCATCACCATCGCCTTCGTCGTTAAACTGAGGGTGATCAGCAATATGAGCTTCAAGATACAAGTCGATACTTACATGCTTCCGCTTCAAGTCATTTCCATATAAGGCGTCTCCTGTAAAAGGTAGCTGGGTCTGTGTCCCCGGATTCTCGAAGATGTCAAGAACGTCATCCGGGATACCCTGAGGCTCCCAATTCAATGTGTCGGTAATTCCATTGAAATAATTTGCAAATATCTCTGCGACTTCGTGGGGTTCATAATAACCTCGTTCTGGTTCTTCGAGATACCGGCTTGCACTTACAGTAGATGCGAGAATTGCATTCTTGACCTCGAGTGCCGTTGCGCCATCCAAAGGACCATATACATGCTCAATCGAATACGTTGTCACGAGTCGTAGCACTAGCGGCGACTTCCGAACAGTATTGTCGCATAACTGCCTGGCGATCAACGAACTCGGATAATGAAAGTCATAGCCGATAATGACGTCGAAGCTAAAAGGGTCGAAGTCTTCGCTGGTCAAAGCAATACTGATTCTTGCAAACGAAGCAAACTTGGCATGCTGGTTAATGTTTTCTGCCGAGCATTCAACCTTTGCTGCTTCAGCAAGTTTAAAAAGTAGTCGCATCAGTTCCTTGGTACCAACCACAATCAGAATTTCCTTTTCTTTCCCGTCTAGTGCAGCCATCAGTTCAAACAAGAAACTGAATTTGGGATTGGCATCACAACAGTATCTGGCGAGCTCAGAGCTGGGTAGCGTCTCAAGAACACTACCAATGACATCCTGGGGATAGTCGCAAATCTCGAAGAGCCTGTAGAAAAGACTGTCGATCTTTTTAATGAGTTCTTCACTGGGCTCTTCGGGAGTCTCGCCAGTGAAGCAGCGGCTAAAGGCTTGAATTTCGTCTTTGTGATCCTCTATTACCTCTCCATAGTAAGAACGCCTGCTCGCCTGCATCGGGAGAGTGACTTTCGTTTGCACGTAAAAGTCGTTCTGCTCTGAAGATTCTGACAGTACATCAGAAACTTGTTCGACAGGAACTTGCCCCATGGTAATAGAGTGCCCTGAACTTTCAACTTCAGTGGGCACTGAACCCTGGTTGGGAAAGTTCAAGGTGTGAGTTGACGCAACTGGTTCATTCACTATACTGATGACTGTGGGAGAAATCGTTGCAGGGAGCAGGCTATCTTCCTCATCTTGGCTGATAATAGAACGGGTGAGGGATACATCTGATTCAGCAAATCTCCTACTGAGCTCTTCTCGCATCCTGGCAACTGCAGTGGTGGAAGGGTCCGCCATAATGGCTGCCGGCGCTATTGAAGACACAGGGGTGTCGGAGTTGGTTCCTAGAGCTTGTGGTTTCCAGGGATCCATAGAGTAAACTGGCTGAGACTGAAGTACAGCAGCATGGCTACTTGCGCTGGCACCAGGAACCGGTTCTTCATTGGTGATTGCTTCATAAGGCGTCCCACCCGGGTTCTCTTCGAGAGAATCACCAACATGTGTCAACGCCGAGTCCCTGCCGAAATCGATGTAGCTTTTTAGCTCATCGACAGCTGAATCCCGTGTTTGTGAACCCGGGCGCTCCATTTTTTGTTTTGAAGTCAATCGAGGCTTTTCAAGCCCTTTAGAGTCGCTACCGGTCTTAGACTTGCTAAGTACGCTATCGGTCTTTGCAATGGTTGTGGGAGAAGGCGATCTCTGGCTGGAGCCTATTCTTTGACCGGAAACACTGTTTTTCTCGGGTTGGGATTTAGAAAGCTGCGACGCTTTAAAAGTTTCCTCCTGACTCGCTTGAGTTTCGATTGTGGCTCTTGGGCGAGCAGTCTTGTTGAGAGTCCCAGCCGCGGAAGAGAGAGAGCTCGATATGTCTAAGGAGCCGTACAACCTTTGGGGTTGAGAATAGTATATTTGGGGCTTCTGTGTCCTGTGTGAATCCGGAGAACTTCGTAGAGATGCAGCTGCCTCCCCTACGACGTGCCGGATGCTTTGGTCACTGGGCAAAGAACTATCAAGAAGGATCCCTCTCTCAGATGTTGCAGGGTGAGAGTGGCCTGGTTGACGAGACGGTATGATGTCCGAGCCAGTCGCAGCCGAATCCGAAACAACTTCGGCCTGTGAAGCAAGGGAGGTGACCTGGGTCTTTGATACAAGCGTCGAAGTCCTGGCTGTGATAATGTTCAGGTCGGTGGATAGGCTCGAGTCGCCCTGTGAATCTGGAACGATGATATCAATCTCCTTGCTTGAGGAGGATAGTACCTGTGCCTGGGAGAGATCTTCCACGCCACTCACACTAGTTGGTTTATCAGGGCGCTGGGGGTTAACGTCGCCCTTTTCGAATTCCAGTCCAGGTCTTTCGTCTCGATCCCTTGGGGATTGATGATGACTTGGCGCACTTCGCTTCACACCCGGTTGCTGACTACCTAGAGTCTCCTCTTCGAATGGAAGGCGACTTGAAGAATCAAAGACGTGATCTTGTACCACTCGCTGCCCGTCCCCAGAACCTTGGTTAACCGAGACGCTATCTTGGCCGTATGGGTCCTGATTGACAGGCAAGTCTCGGCTGTTCGAGGAATGGCTAGCTTGAGAGTTTGCGGTTTCAAAACTCTCGTTTTCCGGCGATAAGATATCTCGAATACCCCCGGTCGAGCCAAGATTATCTCCGTCTAATATCTGATTGTTCGTAGTGGTACGGTTCTCAGTATTATCACCTTCTAAATCGTGGGTCTCTTTGAGACTCTGAATGTCCTCGGTCTGGTCGTCCAAATGATGAGCGGCGCCGGTGAACTCTCCAAAATCAGTGGGTGGCAGGTTGTCTTCAGGGTTTTCGGGATCAGGATACTCCGTCTTCAGATCCACAGGAGCGTTGGCAGACTGAAAGGCTTCCCTTTCCGGGGACCTGGCGATGGATTCGCGATTGTGTACCTCTTTCTGGCATACAACCTTTCGAACTTGGCGGTTGCTTCCAGGATTGTCCTCGGCCAAAGATGATGGATCTTCGGGTATTTCAGGACTTCTTGGAACACAGTCAGGTCTAGCAGCAGGCTGGCTCTCGCAATCTTGATAGTCCCAATTGCCGGATAAATCTTGGGAATCTGGGATGGTGTCTTGACTTAGTTGTGATGCAAATGTAACTCGCTGGTCACCATCCTCAAGTTCCGTGATCCTTTGAGAGCTGTTTTGAGTAGTGACACTCTGATACTCAGATGGGTCGAAGTTGTCAGGCTTACTCAACACAACAGCAACTCCTTGAGTAGGTGCCCTTGAGAATTCGTAGGAGCTCACAGATTCAGCGTCAACAGATGAAGCAGAGATGAATGAAGGCACAGGCTCTTCGGATTTAATCCTGGAACTGCGGTTTGGCTGTACGACTTGCTCGTGAGAATCGAATCGAGATATGTCATGAGTCGATGCATCAAGTTTTGTCTGTTTTTGTTTGTTGCAAACCACAGGCGTCTCGGATTTACCCCGACGAGGTGTAAGATCTCGAAGTCCTCGCCGATTTCTTGTCTCACGACGTTGAGCTTCACGCTCTGTCCTTTCACGTTCCCTCTTATCTTTCTCTTTCTCCCAATCCTCTAATGCTTCAGCATTGAGATCCTTGTACTAAGGCATTTGTTAGCGTATGTGATCTCGTCTTATTAACTTGACAGGGCGTCAAACCGGAATCCACTCGTTCTCATACGTCTCACCGTCAGAGTCAGTTTCCCACTCTACAAGGCACCGGTGGTTAATCTCACCACTGTTGGGGTTTGCTAAGTACTCTTCATTAATGACCCGGCGAATGTTCCACCACTCTTTCTTCTTGCCCAACTTCCTGCGCTTTCTGGCAGGCGACTGTTGGACAAGTTCAGGTTCAGTATCTTGGGCTTGTCCTTTTCTTTTTCTTTTCGATTTGCGCTCTAATGAGGTCCTGGGTGTGTTTGTTGTGGATTGTTTCTCTTCTTTGCGCGTTCTCACCATGGGTACGCTGGTATAACGTACGTGGGATGATAGCTAGAGAGCCGAACCCGCAAAGCCACAGGAGTGCAACACACGGCCGTGGCAAATAGATGCAGCGCAATAACGAAGCTGCGATAAGATCTATCCAGCGACGATGACCTGCGGCGACCGGCTTCAGCGGTCAACGCTTGGAATAAGTCGATGGTTGCGCGCCGCGGTTGTGAGCACGGCTGCTAAACAGAAGCAGCTTGGGGAATGCTTTGGGGAACGTCGTCGATCAATTCCCGCTAGAAGGCACGTGATGGTCAGGCCAAGGATAGTGTATGTTCAGGGTGAGAACTTAGGGTCCTAAGGCGAGCTAGTGGACCTTGGGGGCGTGAGGCGCAAGAATAGTGAAAGAAGGGACAGGGGACCCAGGTGAAAGACAGGGCGCTTCAGTGGATGAGAGTGTAGTTACACGAGGTGCAGGTGTTGAGTTGAGGCAAGAAACAGAAATCGAAGAGAGTTCAGAGTTCAGAGTTAAAATGAAGTTACGGTAGATAAGATGGGATAAGATAGATGAAAGCGTAAAGTGAGGGTGGTAGGTGCCTTCTTTCTCGCAATTTTTGGTTGTGAAGCTTTTCCAAGTCTTAGAATCGCTTCAGGCGATTAAGTTAAGGTAGGTGGCCCAAGCAGGCGTGAAATTTTGGGAGCCGTGTTGCACACACCCCGAAAGTGATTCCTCACTTGTGCCTCTTCTATCCTAGGGCAGCAAACGAGACGAAGAATCAAATATTTGATTGGGCATGGGCGCCACAGGTCAAGCAGGAAGATTGGTCAAGCCCAGTGAGACGTTTGAGACGCGGTCCGAACGATTATGTAGCTTTTCAACCTCAATTATAGGAAACAATGAGCCTGGCGTTTGATATTTCTCACATTTGCTCTAGAGTTGACCACAAACAACGCAGCTTATCTTGGTGTCATATCGTTTGGTCTTAACATAAGCAAGCAGGCATCTATCTTAGGCCTTCTAGCGAAGCATCCAGTAACTGTGTGATCTAGCATTCTCGTATAATAAGTCTCTTGTTTGTAGCCTTAATGTCTCAAAGCAAGATCAAATTGGTAAGTAAGTAGGTTGGTATCTATTAAGCACTTGTATTAGTGGTCGAGTTGCGGCTCCTGGACCTGGAGCCTGTGTAAACGCTAAAGCAAGGCACAGGAAGGTCGCTGCAAGCCTCCACTAAAACCCCCATTCCCATGAACTTGATCGGGACACCTGAGCAGTAGCGTCACACCTTGTTCAGACTTCCATCAACACACATTAAGACAGAAGTGTTACAGTAAATACTGCCTTTCACGCGAATTCTGTCCCTCGTCTTATTCAGAAACGCTACGCGTATTAGCCGAGCCTAGACATCGCCATACCATTGTCGTTGTATGAGACAGGTGTCTTCTCTATTGAGAATCATGTCGGCGCGCTTTTCAGTTCAACCCATAGGCCGCTTTGCTGGTGCAAGTCAGCCTGTCAAAAGACCAAAGGTGCATATCTAAACATCGAGCCATTTTATAACTATCCGTCTGGCTTATACTAAACCTTTCACAGGAGTTTGCCTGCTTCTCATACGACGACAACCATGAGTTTCACCTAGACGACTCATCCCTCAAGTACTATTACACACCACAGCTTGGGGCTGACCTCTCCAAAGGCTTTGATACATTTCAGAAGTTGGACGATACCGGAGACGATCACCTGGACAGTCTCCTCAAGACTATCGCTGCACACGAGCAAGAAACAGGCAAGAAGATTGATGCCAACATTGTCACATGGAGAGGCATGATGACAAAGGTTCGACTTCTTTGCCCATGGATGGTCTGACTTCACGAGCTAATCTACAGGCATAGATTATGGCAGCACCTTTTGACCAGATGGACGGGTAGGTCTCACCCGGCGGTCTGCTCTCTTTTCCCCATTGACTTGTCGACGAATAGCTTCGAGATGAATGCCACTTTGTATCAAGTACGTCCAAAATGATATACCCGTCTCCAAAAGCAAATCCACTGACAAGCCGACCACGCAGGATTGCATGTAAGTCTAAGGAGTTCGAGGGATGTTTATGCGGAAATTGATTTATAAAGCTTCATTGAGGAGAACAACGCCTACAAGATTGCTTCCAGATCAAATGAGGGAAACAACAAACGAAGACGAGGACCACCATTAGAAGTAATGCAGTTTTGGGGTATGTGTTTCTGTTTCGAATATAGGTTACGGTTGCTCATATCGTAATCTAGGATACAAGTTTGAAACGTTATCGACTCTGCCAGCGCCATGGGCTGAAACCTCCCGCGACTTCATCGAAAATCGAGAGAACGAAGCCGTCAACAACAAAGCCCAATATTGTTCTGTCGTTCGAACGGGCATCGGAAAATCTGTCCTATGTCTCGGTGGCGAAGTTGATGCCAGTGAGTAACTCCTTCAGTTCTCTATTCTCAACTCACATTTCCACAGTCTGGGATTCCAAACCTGAAGAAAAGGGCAGCCCCATCAACTGGGTTGAACTCAAGACATCAGCCGAGATTCGCAACCCAGGCGGCATGGAAAACTTCAAACGTAAGCTCATGAAGTACTGGATACAGTCATTTCTTCTCGGTGTGCCACGCATTGTTGTCGGTTTTCGCACGCAGGATGGTATTCTAGTCGAGGCAAGGGAAATGGAAACGCATCGTATTCCCGATATGGTCAATGCCGACCCGAATCCCAAATGGAACGCCGATATGTGTGTCAACTTTGCCGCTACTTTCTTAGAGTGTAAGCCTGCTTCTCAGTTATGAATGGGACCAATCGCTGATCTGCTTCATCAAAAGGGCTAACAGAGAACATAAACGATGAGGGCGTTTGGAGAATAAGACGCGAGCCTCAGTCACCAACAATCGAGCTATTCAAGGTGGAGGAGACAGGTCACGGCGATATCTTGTCTGATGAGTTCAAGAATTGGAGAATCAAGTTGGCTCTTGGGCCCAGCGATGCTTCCTGATAAATGTTGGGCTGACTTGTGCACGTTATAGTCATTGAGGAAAGGTCGTCATGGTCACTTAAATTATTGGATACAGATCGTGGACGGACTATACTCAGATTCTTACGGTGCTCAATTAACAAGTCTAGGCTGTGCCTGCATCTAGTTGTCTACCTGCCAATATCGAAACAGCTGCAATGTAATGAAGATTAAAACAAGAGTTGCCTCCGTACCATCCATGTTCTTAAATGCAATCCTTACAACGCCCCACGCACCTCGCAGAAAAACAGGAAAACCAAACTAGTAGACCAGGTCAATGAGATCATCCGCGACATATCGTTATATCGTGAGCGTCATGCTAGACCGGGGTCGTCAAATGCTGATGAAAATACGTCTGCCAATAAGCTCCTCGAAGACTCGCTTTCATCTTGCATCTGGAAGGCAAATAATGCAAAATGAGTAGCAAAAGAAACTGCATACGAATCGTACAACATGTAAGGCGCAGTGCCGCCTACCTTAGGTCATGCCGCCATGTTAAATTGTTCATCCCTGCTAAGCACGCCTGAGAATCAGACAGCGGGCCAACGAATTCGAAGACCGTCTACCCAACGTGAGTAGAGCACGTCGGATAACTGTTTGCAATGCTCCATGCCAGATCTGGCCTCCTGACCAGGATATTTGTTCTCGGTGGCCAGCTTCTCAGGGTCAAAGTTCTTCTCGTACATGGTAGGAGTATCAGCATGACGGCGTCGATGGCTGCGCAAATGAGGATTGTTTGAAGCCATGACGAGTTTAGTTGGACTCGACGCAGGGGTGGTGTTCTTGACAACCACAGTACCTTGCGGGGTGCCGTCACCAGGAATCTTCTGAGCAGGCTGTCGAAGGATCGTTGCGCTGAGCTTGTTGTCTTGAGAGATTAATGATACCATGCTCGTCATAAGGTGATAGGCCCCCTCAGGATCAACTGCGTCCAAGGCTGCGAAAGCATCAGATAACTTGGCCAGCGCTTCTCGCTTCTGCATCGCTGAGGTTTGAGCATGCAGCTCGGCCAGAGAAGGCTCCACAGCTTTGTTGTACAAGCGTCTCCCCAGTACAGCCTCTTTGCCATACGGTTCAACAGGAGTTGTGGTAGGACGGGGAAGGTTCTCATCACAGAAGACATCGTCGGGGGAGACTGGTCGGTTCCCTTGACTCCCATTTGAACCATCTGAAGGGACTCTTCTGAAAAGACGCATAGTCGATCCTGAATTGCCAAACGACATATCTGGTTGGAGAGGTCTCTTAGGAGCGATGGAACCCCGGGGAGAACCAGGCCGCATTGATGTTTCTTGAGCTAAAGACGGTGCTCGTCGGACCGTTGACTTTCTGACAGTACCCGGGGCGGGAGAGGTTCCTCCAAGAGGACCATCTTTGACATCCAGCTTTTTCATCGCCTCCTCGGCATTCCAGATGGATGAGGGCTTTCGGTGCTGCTTGATCGTCGGCCTCTTGGGAGGTGGTGCGACAGATTTTACTGTGTCAAAGACCCATTCCTGCTGCTCATCCTTAGGGGTCATGGTTTGAAGGGTCTCTTGATAGTAAATAGGATGCTTCTGTCTGTTCTGGTTGGCGTCCCACATCTGTCGACGAGCAATGAGTTCCTGCAGAGCCTCCACCTTGCCCGCGTTACGGATGAAACGGTGGCGTAGTAGGTCCTTTGCGGATGGTCGACGGTCATAGTCCTTGGTGAGGCACTGTGCAATGAAGTCCTTGAAATCTTTGCTAAAGTTGCCCTCAAGACGGGGAGCCGGATTTTTCGGGATGTGAAAGAGGACCTTCATGGGGTGGATGTGACACAATGGGGGTTCGCCGTTGGCCATCTCCATAGCTGTGATACCCAGAGACCAAATATCAGCCTTGAAGCTATAGCCGTCTTGCTGAATCACCTCCGGGGCCATCCAGAAAGGTGTTCCGACAAAAGTGTTTCGCTGCGATTTGATGTTGGTCAATTGGGCTGCAACTCCAAAATCGGCAAGCTTGACTTTGCCGGTCTCGGATAAGAGCGCACTTGGGATCCGTCGCCCGGCATTCACTGTGATGGTGGCCCACGATGGCGCACCTTGCACATTGTCGATTCTTATTGCACGAGAATGCCTTGGGACCGAGCTCTTGGTTTCGCTGAAGTTGGCGGGTTTCAGCTATTCCCGGTTAGCAGTTGAGACTTCGTGTCGGAGTATTTTATGGAGAGACATACCAGGTCCAAACAGGATCCGCCGCCGAGATATTCCATGACGATCCATAACTTATGGCCTCGCAAAAAAGAGCCTTTGTATTGGGTAACGTAAGAGCTGGCGCAAGTGCTCAGAACAGCGATTTCGGCTTGGATATCTTGGATATCATCATCGTTGGATTCAAGGTCAATCTGTTGACGTTGTGTGTTAACTCGTGTACCAGGCAACCGAAATGATCGGACTTACATGTTTGATAGCGACAGTTTCGCCAGTTGCTTTCTCAATGCCTTTGTAGACGACGCCAAAACTACCACCTAGGATACCATCAGCTAACGTGGAGAGATACTGCCAATCTTGATACTTACGGCCAAGTTCCTCGAGGACCTGATAATGCTCAGCAACGCCTTCGTCAGCCATTGTGAGTTGACGTCATGCACTGTCTAGATGTTATTTGGATTCACGCTGCTCGGGCAGAGGAGACAACGGAATAAACAAAGCTGATGCTGAGACCTGGGATCAATGCAATGCGCAGAGACCGTATGCTGAGTGAATCGAATAATATTAACAAGATACAAAAGCGTGCGCGATGAGTTGGAGTCGTCGTTTATTAAAAGTCATGCGGGTGAATGTCAAGGTAGACGGATGGTTGTCTGGGAAGCGGACCCTGTCGAAAGCTATAGCCAGATGGAACCCCCGGCCCTTTGTTTACTTTGAGACGGGAGCTTAGAGGGCAGCTAATAAAGTGGATGGTCCGACACTGGTGTAAGCAATAGATCGAGGATTAAAAATTGTTAAAAGATGCTGAAATCAAATATTGAAAAGACTAGAATCGGTGGTTCTCTGGTTCGAAATATTCCTTCCGCGCTTATATAGCAAATGCAGGTTCGTGGAGTCTCTGCCAAAGAGTCACATACCAGCTGGTTTGTCTCTCATGACTTCTCACTGAGGTGCGTTGCAGGCCGTGCCACACTCGGTGGGGAGCTATCCTATCCCCCGGTCGCTTTTAGCCTGTCATGCCCTGTTGGGCACCCCTGGCACATTGCTTAGTGCCCAGATTGCTTGTTTCTATGGCTGGGTTCTTAGTTGGGACAGAAAAAGGTTACATGACTGAAATTCATCGGGCTGTTGACCACCATACCAGGTATGGCGGATGTTCGTTTGTTTATGTCTGCTTCTATCATGTCTGTTATTTTCTTGCACACTCTCCTACGCACTAAGGTAAGGTACGGGTTGTGGAGGTTGCAACACAACGGCTCATCCGTCTCCAGGCACAAGAGACTCTGGAACTTAGGACAAGAGAGTGGTAGGCATTCTAGTGCATGTTGCTCTTAACGACTGAGACTGCTGATGTCAATGAATTCTGGATGAGGAAAGTGGTCTCAGAAGAAGTATGGGGTAGAGAGACATGGTCACGAGAGTAAAATCCATTATCAATTAGAAGAACTGTCGCATCCATTCATGAATACTTTTGAAATCCATTGATTGCTCTATGTGTATGGAGAACTCCGTGTCTGGGGTGGTGGGATTCTGTCAGATGGGCATATCTAGATGTCAAATGCAAATTGTCATCGCATAAGCGAAAAAGTGTGTTGACTTGATGGGGGATTCCTTATCTTCATGCTATATCCCCGTCTCTCATCATAGTCTTGTTTGTTATAGGCTCCCAGGATCTTCATGATATGCAACACTGCAACCAGAACAGGGCCCCAGTTAAAGCGAGATGGGGCAATGCACCCACAGCCTCACACCCAGCTCCAAGTTTGGAGGATGGCCAATGCACGTGTGCGATCCCCAGCAACGTTGACTTTAGCATCTAGACCGCAGGGTAGAAATGGACCACCATCCAATGTTTGGCTTGGTACTTGGATCTAAATACTGCCTACCTATGCGAAAAATGAGGCCACTCTCATGTAGGGCACTTGAACCATTGACAGAAGAGTGACACGACAGCTGCACATTGCCTGTTTTTCCGACTGACGATAATGTTCAGATGAAAATAGGATCAAGAAGAAACATGCACGAGCTCTCTGAGTACCCAGGTGGGTATCACAGATCAGCCTTACCTTAGTAGTGAACATGTTAAGAACTTTAAGAAGAAGACCACAAAAGCCAAGATCCAGCCTTTCTCAAGAAAGAAGTGATTATTCCGAAGGAAAATTTTATGACTGTCTGATGATTTGCCCTTCTGCTATGCGAACTTCTTTGTGACTCGCCTAGGCAGGTCGATTTCCTCAATCCAACATTGTTTCTGTTGTCTCAGTTGAGTCCAAGGCTCCCCTTGCATTCAAATGGCCAAAGCTTCCGTGGGACAACTGAACCGCCAACCCCCGCCGATCTCGGGTTGCCCTAGCAACCTCGACCTCTTCAGCTGTGACGCCAGACGCTCGAGCACCGTGGCTGTCCTACCGCTTTTTTGACAGGCGTAGCTTCAAACCGTCGTTTCTTTTCAACACGCTTCTTGCGCTCTGCATTTCACAAGAGCCTTACTCTCGAGGCCTCTGTCTTGCCTTATTGTATATTCCACGATCTGTGGTAATTTATTTTTTATTTCTCATTCATTACCTCTGCACAACCATATCCGCCATCCTGAGACTTCTTCGTTTTGGGCCCTCGCATATCGTGTTTTTGGTCGTTAAGCCCTGTCCGATAAGATCGTGTTTGATATGCCTGTATCTACAGTCCGATAAATCCTCACTTCGCCCCGTCTCGAATTGTTCGATTCCAAACCACCTACTTTGGGCCTTGTTTAGTCTCTGCTTGAAATCATTCGTCAACAATATGGCACCCGCTGCACCACCTCTGCCGACGAGGTTCCCATGTTGGTGTAGAGCTGTATACTCATGGGGAGGAGAGGTTTGTTAACAGACCTCTTAAGCCTCAAATTACGCTAACTTGAGAACAGTCGAAACGAGATCTGGGATTCATCGAGGGAGATCTGATAGAATGTTTGAATGCTGGTGATGGTTCGTGGTGGGTAGGCAGACTATACCGAGATCGAAGGACCGTGGGATCATTCCCTTCCAACTTTGTTGAGCTTCTCCCTTCTCAATTCCGCCCAACCACCAAATCTGTTCCGGCTCCTGTACCAAACGCACCACCAAGTACTGCACCGACAAAATCCAGAACGTTTCGAAAGCCATTCGAAGCATACGCCAAGGCTCCTCACTACACCAGTGCGAAACAACCCGAGATCTTCAAAGAGACCCCGAAACCTAAGGAACGACAAAACTCTGGCGCTTCATTCGCACCTAGTACTCATGAAACGGAACGAGGCCCATCACCTGCACCTCCTCAGTCATATAACCACAGAGGACCTTCACCTGCACCACCTCAAGCGCACGATCACCGGGCTCCTTCGCCAGCACCCTCACCGGCGCCTTCTCACCACTATGGCTCGCGGGCTCCATCTCCAGCTCCTATGCACAGTTACCACTCGAGGGCTCCTTCACCTGCGCCAATGCACAGTTACCACCATTCAAGAGCTCCATCGCCAGCTCCTCCTCATGGTTACGATGCAAGAGGGCCTTCTCCTGCTCCTCCGATGCACCAAAGCTATGGCTATGCTTCAAGAGGTCCATCTCCCGCGCCATCTTTCCATCGTCAAATAGTCCCTTATCGAGGAGGACAGGACAGAGGTAACTCACCGCCTCCCCCACCGCCACCTCCTCACCGGCAGATGACGAGAGGAGGATCCAACGATCTGCATAGGAGATCTATTGATATCTCGCGTCATGGATCCAATGCCTCTTTCCACCCCTTCTCGCCCTCGAGGCAAAATTCAAATAATTCCTACCGACCGCCACAGCCACCACAACCAACAATTAGGCATGGATCTAGAGGATCTTTCGATGATAGGTCATATATGCCATATACCCCTGGCAGGAACTCCCCCGTTCCGCCATCACCCGCCGGAGGTATGACGCCTTCTCCATTGAGAGAGGCCATGGATGGGGTCATGGAGCAATTGGACGTTCTAGGTGGTGGTCTTGGAAGGCCTGGCCAAGCTCCTTCACCTGAGCCACCTGCCGATCCTTGGTCTCCAGAATCCTTTGATATGCTGTCTCATCGTTCAAATAGAAGGGACCAGGAGCGAAGCAGGCCTAAAACCTCGATGGGAATCGCGCAAGATGAAGGGTATGAAACATATAGCGGCGAATCGTCTCAAGAGGTGTCTTATCAGAGTGGAGGAAGAGAAGACAAGCTCAGCAGTTATGTTGATCGCATGGAAAAGCGGTTTCAGCAAATGCATCGTCAGAACTCAAGGACTAGCGAGCCTGATGACGATCAGCCACCTCCCCCGCCCCCTAAGAATGTGCCGTACGAGCGGCCGAAATCGTCTATGGGCCGGTCCATTGAGCCTGAACGAAAGCTACGAGCTCGCAAGTCGGCATATGAGATCGGAAGAGGGGTTGCCCGCACATTAACAACAAAAACCAACTCGACCAATTCGTCATCGGGCAATCAGAGCAACACCAGCTCATCAACACAGAGCACTTCAAGGACCTTATGGAGCGGGACATCAGCTGGCGCTTTCAGTACTACTAGTGCGGGAAGCCTCGCACGCTCAGGCAAGCGTCAACGTGCACAAAGTGCCCTGGGAGCACGAGACTTGGAGATTGATAGACCGGACTCTCCTTTCACAGGAGTCACCTATCACAGCAGCCATGCAAGTGACTCTCCAGCGCAACAGCGTCCCCAGACCCAAGTCGGCTTCCACGATGATCCTTCTTTGGAATTGGGAGGCTTGGTGCAACCGAAACCACCCAAGAGGAACATCTTCCGTAAGATATTTGACACCGCCAAAACAGGTGTCGCGAGCAGCCGAGGCGGTCTGGTTGCTGGTGGTCTCGGCATGGACTCGCCAAAATCACCCTTTGCTCGTTCAATGCCAGCTGGAGCTTCGCCTATGCCAGGTATGGGTAGCACGCCTACCAACAGAGACGTTGCGACAGAAATGGGGCTTAGTGGCGGTGTTGATTGGGTTCAGGTCCGACGTGATGTGAATCGTTCCAATTCGCTCAGTACAATAGAGTTGACTGAGCGCCGCGAACGATGTCAAATGATGGATCACCCTGCACTTAACCCTGTTGATGAGCTCTATGAGGGCGTCGAAGGAGATGAGGGGGCTGACGGAGAGCCAGTCCAGGAACCCACCAACTACCAAGGGATTAACTTGTCTCAAGTAGACAAGAACTCCCGATTCATCAGCGGTCTTCCTCCCGCCATAACAGCCGTCCAACTTGCCACTACATACGTATGCCGACCGTACAGGAGCGATGTCCAGCGGCTGCGAGCTATCTTTACGTGGGTCTCCGAGAAGATCTGCTGGGAAGAGGACTTTGAGGGTGAAATCGACACAACACGGGTTATCCAGGCCAAAAGGGCGTGCGCTGAGGAGTATGCTGTCCTGGTGATGGAGATGTGTTCTGCTATCGGTATCCACTGTGAGATCGTTCGAGGCTACCTCAAGTCTCCAGGGGAAGTTTCCGAAATCAACATCATGCCCCGACCCAACCATTGGTGGAATGCCGTTCTCGTTGACAATGAGTGGCGCATGGTTGACTGCTGTCTTGCCAGCCCCTCGTATCCTCGGCGAGGTTTATACTCCAATGCCAATAACATAGCCGATCCGTGGTGGTTCTTGACCAGGCCACTGGAGATTTGCTGGACACATATCCCAGAGCATCACAGTCAGCAGCACATCGTACCACCTGTCGCACACGAAACACTGCTCAATCTGCCATGCGCTTGCGCGCCCTTCTTCCGCAATGGTTTCGAGATGGTGGATTACAATACTGCATTGACTCGAATCGAAGATCTGGAGATGGTTCATATCAAATTCAGTGTTCCATGCGACGTGGAGATCGCCGCCGAGGTCGAAGTTCGAGGCTATTCGAGAGATTCAGACGGAGATGTGTTTGAAAGCGGCGATATCGTCAAGAAGAGGGCATTGGCTCAAGCTGAATGGTTCAATGGCATCAAGCGATACACTGTCAAAGCTCTACTGCCTGGAGATGAAGGGCAGGGTACCTTGAAGATTTATGCTGGCAAGCGAGGCCTTATGCACAGCATCAAGGATATTCCACACCCCCTTGCCTTTGCATTGCCTATTGTCCACACAGGTGAAAACCCGCCCTATGAGTTTGTCACAAGACATCCAACTCCTCACGCACAGCGGCATGACATCTATGTGGTTCAGCCGCAGTGCCAAAGGCTTGCACTTAACAACACTTTTGTCTTTGCCATCAGGCAGCACCCAAGTTCGCTGGGTGGATCGGCACTTACACCGTCGTCTAATCCAGGCGGCACCAGCCCCATACCGTTCGCCCGCCCCAGCTCAGCGCTGAGTATGAATGCGTCCAGTGTTAGCGGCTCGACCCCAAGCTCAGCTACGGGCACTGTGGCTGGGAAGAAGCCTGCCAAATTGGCGATCCAGACTCCAGGAGGCAAGATCCTCCGTCTTATGAGGAAGGAGGATCGTAAGGGTATTCACGTTGGAGGCCGAAGTCTCTCAGGCAGCGAAACTGCTAGTGATGGTGGAACCTGGGAGACAATAATTAAGTGTTCAGAGAAGGGTGTATGGCGAGGCCTCGTACTCGCAGATCGCACAGCTCGATGGTGCGTCTTTGCTGAATGGGTTTGTATGGGTTGATCATTACATATGGAAAGGAGGATTAGCAATGGGCAGACTTCGTTGGAGTTTCCTCTCATATTTGGTTGTTTCGTCTTCTAATACCCAAGGAGGAGGATCATGCATGCCCTGGCGCACAGCGGTATGATTATAGAAGTGCGCATGGGCCTTGGATTTTCTTTGTCTTGGTAGGGATGATCTATTGCATTGGGGTTTGTTCAAAAGTAGCAGACATGTCGGAAACTTATCGCAAGGTGTAAGATAATAGCATGTCACGAGCAACGATTGCAGCACATGATGAATAATTTAACTTATGATTCTTTATTAATACCTTTTATTAACAAGTGCAAGTGAAGACAACAATAATCACACCAAGATAAAGCTCTCAAAGGAAGTTTTGTTGGTTCCATCGAATAATCGTTAGTTCGACTTGTAGTTCCGCAATTACCATCCCGTCTCGGCCAATCACATTGCTCTGCGACACGACGATAGGATCCTGTCGCACTCGTGCCTTTCCGTTGTTTTATGGTTTTAACCTAACACGATCGAATCCGCAGACGCAGCAAACAAGTTAATAACGAGCAGGACGACCGAGCCTCGATAGATTGCGCTATAGACTGTGGTGTTTGACAAGCGAGCCGATACAAAACCGTCCGTGAATGGGAAACGCACCGACGGACCAAGACGGACCATGAAGCGCAATCGCGTTGGTCTGCGCACCGCGACGAAACGACAGATCGAATGCTGAAATCGATACCCAAAGCGGAATACAGTGAATTAGGAGAGGTCATGAGCTACAGGCCTTTTCATGGCCATGGCCAGGGCCAGAGCCAACAAGGCTCACAGCAACCGCTGCCAGTGTCCGGCATGAATCCGCCTTCATCGTATATGCCCGGCGGTTACCAGCAGTATACGAACCCTCAACAGCAGCAGTTCTATTCTATGCCTCAACAACAAGGTCGGCAGCAGCAACAACAACCGTACCTTCAGCAGCAGCAGATGGCGCAGTTCGGGGGCATGCAGACGGGTTTTCAGGGATACGATACAGCGGGACAAGCGTATGGCGGACACCAGATGCAACCGGCTGCCGCGCAATATACACCTCCAGCGAATGTTTGGCAGCAGCAGCAATCTACGGGGGGGCAGAACATGATGTATCAGCAACAATATCAACCATCGCATCATCATCAACAGCAACAGCAACATATATACCAGCAGCACGTCGCGTCGCCTCAACAACACGTTCAACCGAGAAGGCAGTCTGGCCACGTCCCTTCGCCGCAGCAAAGACCTTCTTCGATACCCCAAAATCAAGGATATCCACTCCCCCAGGCGCAGCAACAACGGTCTCAACACCAACAGTATTCGCAGCAGCATACGTCACAGCAACAATACCAGCAGCAGCACGCGCACTATCAGCAGCAGCCTCAGGTGACGGCTCCTCAGCCATCACCGCAACCTGCACCAAAGCAGGTAGCCTCGCCAGCTCGGCCACAGGCTCGACAAAGAAAACAGAACCAGCAGCCACGCCAAGACGCATCCAAACAGCAGCAAGAGACAATTCGACAGCCTGCGCAGAAACCTACAATAATAGATGTAGATGAGCCCGCATCGGAGACAGTCGCACAGCAAGAACCGGAGCAGATGGTCTATGTGAATCTGCAAGACATCCAAAAACTGCCACTACTTCCACCAGTAACCATGGATCAGACACAAGGCGGTCCTACATCTCACACAGGGAAGACAACGAACTGGGACGCGCAGTACGAATCTGGCACTGTCAAGCCTATGGACATTATGCTGAGCAGCCCACAAACTCAGCCTCTTCCGCCTCCTCAGCCAAAAGTGCAGGCATCTCATCACCAACCCGCGCAGACACAACCTCAAATGGCCACTCCCCGGGCAAAACCGAGCCCTCTCTCATCCGTGGTCAACTCACCAGCGATTAACGCTCACTCTCCGAGTATTACCAAGAAATCACCCGCAAGCACGCCAAAAAGTAGGCCCCTAGACACTGTCCATCTTATGGTGGCAGTGGCCGAAGAGTGTTTTGATAAGGCCCGTGGTTCTGTACACGATGTCGCGATGTCGCTAAATGCCACGCGGATAGACGAGTACCAGAAACTGATTTCGACAGGCCTGGCGTGTCTAGAGGCGTGTTTGCAAAGTAATAGACTGTCTCCGCGTCAAGAAGCAAAGATGCGATTGAGATACGCCACTGTAGTATTAGAAGAGACAGAGAACCCAATGGAAGCTGAGACGGCTGTCACAAAAGGCATCTCTCTTTGCGAAAAGGTGAGCGACGACTGACTAACCTTCGTCCTGCACAGCTGACCGACTCTGGCAGAATGGCTTGGCCGATCTCAAATACTGCATGGATTATATCAGGTTGAAGCTCCTATTTCAGCGAAATCACAAGGCTGCTTTGAATGCAGCTGATCGACAAATCGCTGACTGTGAAACGTAAGTTTCGTAGTGTCTGAAGTCCGGCATTTATTGATTTATTTCGCAGCTACAAACATATCCAATGGGTTTATGCTTTCAGACTGTTGAAGGCTTCATTTTACATGGAGCTTGGCCAGACAGCTGACGCCAGTGCACTGGAGAACATTCGCTCTATTCAAGTTACAGCTAGTTCCCGTGGCGACGATGCCCTGAGTGTGTTTGCTTTCATTCTTGAAGGTCTGGCACTTCTCAAGGCCTCCAAAGATGGCAACATTGAAAAAGTCCAAGCTTGTATTGCTCAAGTAGCGAAGTATCAGTGTGAACCAACAATCCATATCATGCAGCTCGATATACTGACGCTACTTCTGGATCTTGTCTGCGCTATCAATCACTCTGGCTTGGATTTGATGCTTGATAAGCTTAAAATGCTCCAAGATCGCATGGATGCGTGCACCGACTGGCATAGCGTCAAGTCCGATTTTCTCATTCCGGTCCAGAAGCAACCTGCTACTGGTCATACTATTAGTAGTGACACAGCAGGCATCATCCGAAGCGGTGAGGGTGTTCCAGAGGATTTTCTAGTCATGTCATTCATGACCAAAGTCGAGCTGAATTCCCTTATGTGAGCTACCACCCTTAACGCATTTTTACCAAATTAGCTAACATGTCGCTAGCTTCACTTTGACAGGTCTCGTGAATATGCACAAGTCCAGTGCACATGGTCGACAGACAGCCGACTTCTTGAATGAAGGCGTGAAAGCCCTGGAAACTTGTAAGTAGCATTTCTTCATTGTCCAGACATTTTGTTGACATGTACTAGGGGACAAAGCGACAGCCGGATTTAGATATGGGCCGTCCATCTCGTTACAAGATGCCATTGCGCAGCGTGAGTGGCGGCTGGAAGCTCACTGCTACCTCACCATCTTACTTGGCCTATACGCAGCTAGTCACTGTCAATGGGACCTGGTAAAGCAATACATCGTGAAGCTTCAGGACATTATGATACCGTCTACACAGGGCATCCTGCGTTTGCTGGCTATTTACCTATCGGGAGTGTTTGACCAAGGCACAGGGGAACTGGATGCTGCTATGAACACTTTCCAAAAGCCTGACTTTGATCTGAACCAGCGTGGAACTGGTGTCAAAGCCGCACATCGCGAGTTAGCCATGCTAGCTGGTCTGAACAGGCTTTGGATCATGCAGCATCCATCATACCGAAACGATCGAGCGACACTCGATCTGATCGAAGAACTAAGGCCGTTGTGCCTAAACCACCACAATGTCGACCTACGGACCGCTTGGCATAACGTTATGGCCGCTATTGGCACCGACCCACCTCAGCAGCTCAATCAACAAAAGCAGCACATACAGTCTGCCATGGCCGGGTCCAAATCCACTAAGAATGTGCTAGGCGCAGCCGTCACACTCGCTATCATGCGCAGCCGCTTATTCGAGAACGTCGTTGGCGATCAAGCCCTGAAAAGCGCCCTAGCAGCAGCCAAGCAGGCTCATCGTAGTGGCAATGTCTTGTGGCAGAGCGTTGCAGACGGTATGCTTGCTCACTCTTATGAAGTACAAGGCAAGGAAGAAGAAGCAGCGCAAGAATGGGCGAGGGCGACAAGGGAAGCCCAAGAGGCATTTGCAGGAAGTTTCTGAATGAGAGCATAACCTGGTTAAGTAGAGCTCACAGGACTGGCGTTTATGGCAAGGAGTTCTCCCGCATGGTTTAAAAAGAGAAATTATTTCATGATTGTATATCAGACTCGGGGGTTTATGGAGATCTGTACGATACCTGACCATACATGTCTTTGGTCTTCGCTGTTTGTGGGCAGAAAGTGGTAATTAGATACGACCCAAAGTCGTGCTTTTGGCCGTGATAACGGCGTCAATCAAGGTCCCGGACTCTGTTGAGTCCTGAGCTTATTAAAGGCATCTCCATTCAAGAGATGCATTGTGACTTTTGCGAAGATAGTAGATCACCGACGGAATCCAGGGGGCGGTTGGAAGCCTGGAGGGGGCATAAAACCAGGGGGGGGAGCACCAGCAGCACCGGGGGCGCCTTGAGGAGCAGGGAATCCGGGCGGGGGAGCAACTGGGAAGCCCTGCGCCGGAGACCCGGAGGGTGGTCTGAAACTGCCTGGGTGGAAATCGGCTGGGTTGGTGTATCCAGCCTGTGATTGTGGGGGTCGCGCAGGCAAACCTGAGGGAGCTGGTGGTAAAGGAACGGAGCCTCTTGGAGGGGCTCCGGGGGGCGGAACTCCGGCATTGTATGGCGACGGACCTCGACCGGGAGGTGCAAACCCACCGGGGACGCCCTGTGGAGGTGCACCGACGGGGGGCATTCTTCCCATAGCTGAAGGATCGAAACCTGCTGGAGGCGCAGCTGCAACTGGTGGCGGTTGTAGAAATGCCTGGGGCACAGGCTGTGCTTCTGGGACAATGTTCCGTTTCTTCGCTTGAGCAGCGAGCTCACGCTCAGCCTCATCACCATGTCTCTCTCCCTTTCCGTCCTTCTTGAAAGCATACTGGACCGAAACCTCCTTACTTAAGATGTACTGTCCGTGCAAGTTCGCGATAGCAGCATCACTGCTCTCAAAGTCGGCAAAGCTGACAAAACCAAAGCCCTTGCTCGCGCCAGACTCCTCCCTTGCGACCTTTGGCAGACTGAGTAGTGGACCGAAGCGACTGAAGGTGTCGTAGAGGATCTTCTCGTCAACCATGGGATCGAGGTTTCCGATAAACAGCTCGGCGCCAACCTCGGCGGCACGCTGCTTGTCTGCGCTGGCCTTGTTAACGCGCAAGCTCTTTCCATACAGTTTGATGCCGTTCATAACATTGGCGGCGTATTCAGCGTCTGTGGGTGTGCGAAACTCGACGAAGCCGAAGCCCTGATGTGTCTGGGTAACACGATCGCGAGGCATGTGGATGTTGTGGATGGGGCCCATCTGAAGCATGATCTCGTATACCATTGCGGATGTTGCGCGCTCGTCGATGTTGCCGATGTAGACCGTCGCCTCCTTGTCTTGTTCCCTAAGAAGAGTATTAGCTTTGC
The DNA here is from genome assembly GCF_000149955.1 of Fusarium oxysporum f. sp. lycopersici 4287. Taxonomy (NCBI): domain Eukaryota; kingdom Fungi; phylum Ascomycota; class Sordariomycetes; order Hypocreales; family Nectriaceae; genus Fusarium; species Fusarium oxysporum. The sequence continues at coordinate 1,340,894 of NC_030990.1, forward strand.
TGTCGCGTTGCGATGAGATGAGAGAGCTATACCAATGCCTATTTTGCGCCATGATGACAGATTTTGAAGAGACCTCTGTCTCTTACAGTACGAGTACTTTGACAAATAAAGAGGGCGAAGAATTGACCAGAAATTGTGCTACCGCGATGATGAGGTGAACACCTGGTTATCAACTTTGCATGGAGCTTCTAGAAATTTTGGCTGATGGTTGGGATGTATGAGGTAGCCTTGTCGCGTAAGCCACACAAGGTGCAGGTGAAAATGTGGCGTCGACCGAGGTTCTTCCGCCCCCATGTCCGCGATTCGGAGGTGGAATTTCCAGCTCCCGGCAGCTCTCCGAAATTTTTGGGAAGACGTCAACGCCAACGCCAGAAACGACTGCGGTCTATAGATTATCAGTCTCGAGCTTTGAAACATCCGGTTGAGCTGCATTGTTTTGTTGTGTAACTTTCTCAAATCAGTCAACTACACTTCTTTGAATTACTTCAAGATGTTTGCCCTTTCCGAGGAGTCCAAGGTATGATGATATAGCTTGGAGAGGTATCTATCTATCACAGCTTCGCTAACGATTAGCACAGGAGCGCATTGCCAAGCTCATTGACGTTTCGCGCGTTGCCATCCACTAGTATGTCGTCGACGTTTGGTTTTATTGTTGGGCGATAACTGATTTGTGTTACAGTGGTTATCTTCCTCTGATCCTCTATCTTGGTACGAACAAGCTCGAATAACGACATGCGATTACAACGGCAATACTGATTATATATCCCAGGCTACACCCGAAGCGAGCCCCGACCTTCAGTCATCCGGTATGCATCGATCCCTACGAATCGCATACGTAAGCAATGCTAATTGAATCCATTTAGCCTTCTCTCTCCCCTCTCCTAAGCAGGGAGCAGTTCTACAGCTATACAAAACATAACAGTGTACATTATCTTGTGGAGATGTTTTTCAAGGGAGAAAGGGACAACTACCACCAGCATTCATGGCGTTGGGACACGGCGTGGTAAAATTTGACGACGACCGCAGATATGCTTGGGAGGAGGGGTTGACTGTACGAATGAGTGTGAAAAATCACCATGTATCATCTTGCAACGCTATGACGCCCAGAATAAGGGAATACCACTCATAATTAAACCTTGTCACATAATACTCTTTCCATGAAATTTGATCGTGTGAGTTTCGGTTTGATGCGGCAGAAGACGTAGGAATTGCTCTGGTGACGTCGAAGCCTCGGCCGAGCTTCCGTAGCTTTGAGATCCGCAGAAATATTGTATCGAAATAATTATTTCAGTGACCTTCAACCTTTTCAACCACCACCCTACCTCATGGCGCTCTTCTATTGTCTTTACCCTCGCGAAATATGATATTCGGCTTATAGAATTATCTAATCTTCCTATATGCCCGATTCAGACCATGCGGGACTCTCTCCCGCGACCATCGAGTCCATCGCCGGTCTCAGCGCTGGTACAGTCGCGACATTGACTGTTCATCCTCTCGACGTCGTCAAGACTCGCATGCAGAGTATGGCTGATTGACTTTTACCCCTCTACCGCACAATCTTAGTGTCTGACAATTACCTTTAGTCTATCGTAGCGCAGCCCCCGATGCTGTGCGTCCAACAACAGTATCCATTCTCCGTGCCTTGACATCTACTCCTCACCCTGTCGCCTCTCTCTACCGCGGTCTAACGCCTAATCTTGTCGGAAATGCCTCTAGTTGGGCCTCTTTCTTCTTTTTCAAGTCGCGCTTCGAGCGCGCTCTCGCTACGTGGCAGGGTCGGCTTGGAGGACGTCCCTCTGGAGGCGATTACTTCATCGCTAGCGCTTTGGCAGGCGCAGCAACGACTACGTTGACCAACCCTATATGGGTCCTTAAAGTACGCATGGTATCCTCTGACCGAGGCTCTCATGGTGCATATCCTTCCATGTTGGCTGGCGCCCGCTCCATACTTCAGACTGAAGGCATTCGGGGCTTCTACCGTGGCCTGGGCATCTCTCTGATAGGAGTATCACACGGCGCTGTGCAGTTTGCAGTATACGAGCCCGCAAAGAAATGGTACCACGCGCGGCGTCGAGAGAGGCACGGCATCGAAAGGGAGCATATGACCACTGAGGCTACAGTTGGGTTATCGAGTCTGTCCAAATTCGTCGCTGGTGCTGTCACGTATCCGTACCAAGTACTCCGGAGTAGGCTCCAGAACTACCAAGCTGACGAGCGGTTCGGTCGGGGTATCAGAGGCGTTGTTGTAAGAATATGGACCGAGGATGGACTCAGAGGGTTCTATCGTGGTATGGTACCGGGCGTTGTTAGGGTGATGCCCGCGACGTGGGTGACGTTCTTGGTGTATGAAAATGTCAAGTACTATCTTCCTCAGTGGGCTTGAGGTGTAATCTGACTGGCATGGCGTTGTGGGTTCACGTTATCAAGGTTACAATTTAGATTTAGATGGCATCTAGGAAGTGAAGAGCACAATTCAAGAGGCATACAGCCTAGGGCACCCGTCACTCTATTGCATGGTATATGGCAGAGCCGCGTTGATCTAACCCATCCACATTATTATCACTGCTTAAGTCGCATTTGCCTTCTTCGCCTCCTCCTCCTCTGCCGCAGCAGCCACTTCGGCCTCAATCCTACGCATCTCACACACTTCGCACTAATCAGCTGAGACATTCTCGGTGATACACTCATTAGTGGTCTCGCATTTAATACCCTGGCTCGACTCAGGAAATTCCTTGAGTTGCTCAGTGCCACTTATAGCTCGCTGGCATTGTGCACAGTCGTACTTGGTGCAGGTCAGGACACACATTATTATAAGAGGTCGGTAACTTGAAGATGTTGATTTGCAGTAGCTGTAAGCTTTGTTTTTTATTTTCTTGCCAATTTGAGTTCCTGTTGTCTGTGGGAGCAATGGCTTTTATACTAGATACTGGCCGTGATTCAGACATCTTGCTGCCATATGTTGGCTGTAGTTGTTTCTTTTCAATTTTACCTCGTGAGCTTGAGATATGACGCAGTGAAACACCTGCAAGAATCGGTTTGTCATACTCGGTAGCTTCAACGCGTGGTAAACATGCTTCATCATTCGATCCTCGTCTTGCTTTGGGTTCGTATAGACCTCTAGTTGTAACCAAAGGCAATAGTTGGTGCTGTTGGCAAACCCCCTCACATATATCAGTACTTTCAATCAACTTTACTGTTGACTGAAGCTCGTTCTTGCGTATAATTGTATTGATTTACGTTGTATGTAATAATTCCCGAATAGGATCTGTAATTAACTGAAAGAGTAGAAGATGTTTAGTGTCTCATGCGACGGCTGCGAGTGCTTATACGAACATGATTCATCCTAACAAAACATCACAGCTACGGTGTAAGTCAGCCACCCAGAAAACGAGAAATACCACGAAGAACCTTGCACCTACCCTATCATATGTACTACAATCATCACTGTCGCAATATAATGACCGAGTGTTACCACGCCGCTTCCAGCATCGGTTGAGTCAAGCATACCCTACACCGCGAAGTGACGAACTTTGAGTGCCGATAATGCAAAACTTATCAGCCATGGTAAAAAGATGTTTGAAACACGAAAAAAGGGAACGAATTAGCCCACTACATACAAGTAATCCTGTCTGCCATTCTGCTTAGCTACCTCTGTGTCATGTCCCGATCATCAGCCCATGGATTGATACATCCACCTGCAGTCACCAAAACCACACACTTCACGAACACTTACTGAAAGCTCATTCCAGATACCCCGGATATCACATCCAATCAAACAGACTCTGTTCCGGTCCCTGAAACTTGAGTATCTGGATTCAGTGTCAAGATCTCGCCGAAAGTCAATCGAACCCTCGAAATTCCGACATCCAGTCACAGTCACACCACAGATTGCCTGAGCCTTCCCGAGCTTCTCCGCAGCCGCCATCGGCTGCAAAGAGATCACGCCAACCGTGGAAACGAGAATTTTTGGGCCAAAGAGACAAGACAAATTTCCATTTCAAAACCCCCCCTTATGCTTTGTTGAAAACCTTTCGCACGGGGAAGCGCATCCTTTCAACCCTGACCCCTGAGACAGCAAAATCAGTCGATTCGTACAGGGGCACAGATGAGATACATCACCTACATCGCCCATCCATTCACTGCCGAGAATACATCGCCGCAAGTGAGAGTACAACGTCGACTTGAACATCTAACAATCACCGCGAGTCATCAGTCGCAAATTAATGATGCAGACATGACAAAGTGATATGATAGGTTATCCAAATCGTTTCTTCGATGCCTGGCCATCTCCATGAGCCGTGTCCGCTCCAGTAGCCCATTCAATATGTTTTTTGTGAAGCACAGAAGCGTGATTATCATGCTCTGCAGCAGGGGTGACTCTTGTGGGCGTGAGACGCCTGCGTTTAGACAGGCGTAGCTCTGATATGACAGGTGAGTGATCGGGCGACAGTCGAATTCACATGACAAGAACTTTCTTGCGATCTTCCATACGGACGGCACATGAGTCTCAGGAACTGATGCGGCCCCATATCATGACAGTATCTTTGGTCAAAACATGACGATACGGTGTGCATAAAAAAAACGCGCAAATCGCAGTTCACTGCCGCATTTGAGGTGAACGAACAACCATGTAGTTCACTGCCGATTTATCTTGACTCTGTCAGTTTTCTGTTACGAATAATCCTCGGCAAATACGACAATATATGCTGAAACGGTCAAGAAAGGCCTCTGTTGGCATGGTAGTTTCGCGATTCTTACCCCAAGAGGCATAAAAGCAGACATATACTGGCCGCGTGATGCCATAGCCGATTATGACAGGTAATGAATCGGGGTTCTCCATTATCGAGACACTCCATATAGTAAGATTTTCAGGATTGCGTCGTATCGTCTCCTCGTTTATTAGAAGAGGAGGGTGAAGTTGCATCTCGAGAATCCTCCATGTCCGAGAATAACTGTCAAATCCCAAAACACAACTGTCATCGGAGTCTGGGACTAGAACAGGAAGTGATACCGTTCCATAAACGGCAGAACTTGCGAATTCAGTACGGGACGAGCCGAAGTGCTCGTCGACAGGCCCTTCTCGGTTGATCGCTTGACCCCCCGGATCCCGAATGCTTGGGTTGACAGAACGCTTGCTCTTGTCCCCTGTTATTTCCCGGCCTGTCCGAGATCTGACACGAGCCTTATTTGCTTATGTGTTTTGAAGTGATCCAAAATATCATCAGCTGGCGACCATCAGTCCCCCGAGAAAGTAGAACAGTTTGTTTGTTGAAGGTATCGTGCCAAGACTAGGATCTCTGATTCAACAAGATGGGGGATCGCGACCAGGGCGCTTGGAGATCGGGTCTCGGGACCATGTGAATAATGACACAGGCATATCAAGTCTTGGTGAGCTTTGCGAAGGCTATCCACCTGCAAAAGTTGTAGAGGCGAAGGCTGGAACTCAAGTTTCGTGGGGAGGACCCTCTTCTTGGTAAACGCGATGTCACCTCGACACCTGTTCAGACCCTGGTTGGCTCCGCACCACGTCTCCCACAAGCTCCAACCAGAGCCTCCAAGATCGAATCTTGCATGCATGTTAATTACAGTCAGCTGAAAAGGTTTACTCATGAAGCGTCACGATAGGAGACATGACATCCCTATCTTTTTGGCGTTTAGCCACGAATGTCGACCGCGCACCCTCGGGACCGAAAAAAAAAAGTAATCACAAGCGAGTTTGCAATAACCTTGGCACAAAACAATGACCACGAGGAAAGATCGTACATGCGTGATTACCCCGAGAAGGGGGAAACAACGACATTTCCTTTCTTTGTTGTCTCTGAAAGCAAGTTATACAGCCTGCACAAAGCCATTTTCGGACCCATAGGCGTTCTGCCCCTTGCGTCGGGGAGTTAGAGCCACAATAAATCAATATTGGAACCTCCCATCTTGCATCATTTCGATGCAGATTAAGTTGAACCCCGAAACAGAAGTATGTAAACAGGAGTAGAAGGTCGGACTCAAACAGGAGGGCACCGATAGATTTCGGGCACTCCCTTCGGAGATTCATACGCGAATAACGACTCGAGGTGCCTTCGTCTGGGCTTTTCTCGTCGTATGTCACAAATCATAGCGACACCCGCCCTGGATGGATCTTGGAGGGATCTAGGTCTCTGGCAAATGGCGGCCTTGTGTTCTGGTTCGCCCGGATAGCACATGATCCGTGGAAGTGGAAAATGAGTACTCATCAAAGGGCAAGACATACTGCATATCGCTGTCGTACATACTCGATGTTGTGTTCAGAACATCTTTCTCCTGGCAGTATCCCAGACTACTGGGTCATGTAAAAATATCGCCACTGTATGTGAGGCTAAACTTTCGCCTCGTCGCCCTGCTTTTAGCATTCGCCCTGCTGAACATCATGAAGTTTACCATGGCGAAGTAAGGCTTGAGACTACTTTACGATGTTGTCTTGAACAATTGGCTCTGGTGTTATCGATACCGGGGCGTTGGGGAAAACGTCGGGATCGGGAAAGGGCAAAGAGGCGCATGAGCCACGATCTCAGTATGTTGGAACCCAGATGCTTTCTTCACTCACCTGTGGCGTCAGTTGAAGTCCCTGACCTGGTTGATCTTGTTCGGGCATTGACACCCCCTCCCAAGAACCCAAAAGAATGCATCGCTGAAATGTGATAAATGATCGACCTCAGCAGGTCGAAGTAGGGTTGAGTAATCTACCAGCGGCTTTAGTCGCGAGGAGGGGCTGGGTTGACTAACCGGGTCCCCTCCCCTAGTTGGAGTTGGGCTTCCTCTAACAGGATTGGAGAGCTGAAGAGAAAAGAGACGAGAAGAGAATCCATTGACGCCATTGGTCTCTGGAAATCCTTAGGGGCACTTTAACCAGCACTAGGGGTATGAGTTCGTTACATCGCGATTCGACTCAGAAGCTTGCATTTGTATGGTGGTGTAAGTTAAAAATTTTTTTTTCAAGGTTAGGGCTTCTTTCGTTTGACGGGATATGCTGTGCGTCAATCGAAAGACATGTCTGGCGTTGACTGTCGTTGAATTGATGGATTGATTGATCGATAGATTGATTGCTTGCGTGATGAGTATGTGTAGTGGCTACACCTCACCACAATCACAAGCGTTTGGCTAAGGGTTTCTTTTGGCGATTCAGTTACAGTGGCTGTATATTGAAATGTCGACTCGTCATCTCGTCATGATTGTTTGTGGTATTGCTTGCGATTCTGTGGTGGGCAGTGGCCTATGATCGTCGACTGATCCTTGGCGGGGCACTTCGAGTTGCGCTGATTGTTTGGTTGTGTTGCTTTGTATGCTGCTCAACAGGGGAAGAGATGAGATCTTGCAGCAAAAATGACGGGGGCCTGGAGAGATCCATGGCATCGATCCTTGGGTGGTTACCCTAGTTTCCAAGAATGTCTATCAAATTCAGACGCGCTCAGTTCAAACTGAGGCTGCGGCAAGACGAGAGCATGAGATGACCAGGATCGTTCACGAATCCGACTCCTCTCAGCTCGTTAAGGAATACCGTAGATGGTTTAGCAAGGTACCCGATGGAGTCGTCATCTGCAACTGTGCCCTTAACAAAATCAGATATCATCTCTCACCTACAGTAGGTGGCGCCCTCTCTGTTGCGCTGCGGCTGACTCGGATTCTCCGCTTAAAGGGGGGCTCGATGGCCAGCTGATGAGATGAAGAGATGAAGAGATAATGCAGACGTAATACTTTGCGCATTAGGGGAAGTGTGAGTTCCGGCAGATGTCATTCATCATATCTCGCGCATTTTAATCTTTGTGGTGGGTGGCAACCAAATGGACGGGCCGCGATGTGCCTGCTGTTGGTTGTTGCAGTCTTACCTTAGCCTGGGAGTCTGAGCTTCTTATGCGATCGATCTTGCTTCTTCTCCCGACAGTCTGGTTTGTGGCAACTGCCTTACAGTAAAGCACCGACCTTTTTTTCGTCCTCACCTCAGATCATATCGGAGCAGAGACAAAACATCAGGTGGATCACTGACTCTTTCTCTATGTGCGCCGTGCACACTCACCCAGTCCCTTCCGGAAGGGACGAACCGTTGTCCGTAGCTCAAGGCTCAGTGCTCATTACTGAGACGCTTTCAGACTCCTCTTAATGGGTCCCCTTTACAGGGGAAGATATCCCATAGGCCCTTCAAAGAATTCGTATAGGACCCATGCATGCCCTGTTGTCAATCAATGTCTGTGTGTCAAAATACCACCCAAAAGAGAGCACAAAAAACGTAAATCCCGTCTCGGCCCGGAAGGCGCGGGTTCGACTTAAGTTGTTGCGCGCTCAGACTCGGAGAATCCATCTGGCTGGAAATACATCTGCCGAACGATGATGATTTTGCTTGCTTTTTTGTCCCAATACATTCCATATCTTCGATAGTTCCGTGTCTTGAATCTGCAACACAATTTGATCGCGCGATTCGAACCAGAATAAAAGTCTAGCCCTCAAGGTTTATGCAAGTGATGCCCGAGGGATCTTATTGCGCGAATGGTGAAGAACCATATCTCGAGGTGCTAATCACTAGGAATGAGTCTCTCCTGAGACAAGAGGCCCGTTGCAAGAACCAAGGCCGCGGATCACGATCCGAGTAATAGATGCAAATCATCTATCTCTATGATCCAATCGATGGCTTACACTTTTACTGCGCCGCAGGAGAGAGTTCAAGCCTTTTCAAGGGATGGTCTATTGAAAAATTATCCAGCCGGAGTACCTATACCAAAATGACGTTGGTGTTTTGGGGGATCTCCTTCTACCAAGGGCTTGGGACAGGTGTGCGACACCAAGAGGCAGCCTATCCAATCTTCTCTGGGATGTCATTGTCAGCTGCAGATGACACTTCAGTCACTCCATTGCAGCAGACCTTGTCCTTGTCTTTGTTTCTACTGCACAGGCAACTTGTTGGCCATGTGTATGAACGAGGCGCAAAACCGTGCGCGCGCGCCACAGCCCAGTTGAATTCATCCCACGCTGTGCCGTTTCAATACAGATTCTGTGACATGCATAGCTGGTAGTAATCCATTCGTGCTAAAAACGCTGACCGACAAATTTCAGCTCATCCTATCTTGCCGCCGTGTAGACGAGCAACCATTTCATGCATCATATCCATCATTCAAGTAGGTATTCAGTTGTTCTCGCTACTATGGCCATTTCTGATTCATGCCTAAAAAGCAAAAGCACGCGCGGGAACGGCCACTGCGGCCCCAGATTTAGCCGCCCGTTTCCCTAATCAAGGCTCTTCCCGCGGACGCCCAAAAACGGGTCGATGTCGAGCTTCATTTTTTACAAAAGAAAAGGTTTAAGTGCCAGATCGAGCCGGCTTCACCGACGGCGTCATGCTGATTAGGGGTGATGCTTGCGAATTTTGGCGATCAAACATGACAACCTAAACTCCAGGGCAGGGGAGGGAAACAAAGATCTGCCAGACGTGAAGATAGGATCAGATAATGCAGGGCCCTAAAGATATCGCTGCTACTGTTACAACGCGCGGGTGTCCAGCTCGCAAGCTGATACTCTTCGAGGAACCAGCGTTACAACGCGTCTCTTTGGGCAGATACGACGTGGTATTGATTTACTTCGCCCGAGGATCTCATCAAGGCTAATCTCTGGACCCAGTCCTGTGGGTCGCTAGAGTCTCTTTACGGTGAGGACAGCTCGTATCAGGAGCAGGCGGTGTCTTTAAAAGACTAAGGCTTTTTCGAGGGCTGTAAGGGATTGTTGGTAAATGAGGCGGGTAGTCAGTCTCAATCATCTGTGGATAACAAGTGATAGATCAACTAAGGCTGATGCCAGCCACAGCATGGATTGCGGTATAAACCCTGACTTCAGACTAGGAATAAGGAGTCAGAGCTTGCTCTCCGGTAGGGCGATGATAGGGGTTCATGGAGATCACAATGCAATGCCTATGGCGTATATGATGGGCCAGCAGGGAACGATCAACACCTTTTTGCCCAGGTGTCGCAAATAAGGTTCATGGCCAACTATAGAGCTTTCATTATGACTATCAAATATACTCTCGCCTAGTGTGCACTACTGACTACGGGCCAAGCGGTAATCAAGCCGGTTCCCTTGGTCTGAAACTCCCACGTCAATCTCCCTTGCAGAATCTCCCGAAACCAGATCCTGCGCCGTTACAAAGATCACAACCCTGAGTAACCACCTCCCTTACCTGATTGTGATGATACAGACTGTGGTATTCATACCCTACAACAGGTTTTCATGGTCAGCGTCATGGTGGGGATACCCAGCATTTCTGTTACCTCCTGCAAGGTACCGCTGCGACCTTGGCCCTTGGGAAGCTGGGTGAGCGACCCGATTACCATCCCAGCCCAAGCTCAAATCGGTCACCTGGGAGCCCGCTCCATCGCCAACCTGGCTAATTGCCGCGGGGTTACATTGGCGCAGTGCCTATCTTGGAATTGCTGACCGAGGATCTGAGATTCGCCAGAAATGACAGGTCGCAAGAACCCAGCTGCTTGGACTGAACCAAGCAGGGGCTGTTGCAGGATAATTGCGTAACTCTCGTTATAGGGTCACAACAGGGCGAAAGAGTAAGGCATTTTGCATATTTGTTAGCTAGATAATGACGAAAATGAGGGGAGTTGTGTGGTTCAGGATCGTCACTGGGGATTTGACTGATTTTCTAATAATACTCGGTACCTAGTGTAGCCGATACGCCTTATTGTTGTGGTTTCTCAACTCACAATACGCACTGACGTTGGTGTGCCAAACCGACAGATGCAACGTCCAGGATGTTCGACAGCCTCTGCAGCCTTAGCAGGTGCCCTAATTAATTGAGCTCCCCTTAGGCTGAGTCCGTGTGACTCTCCCGTTTCCCCCGCGCTTCTTTGGCATGCCGTTTCCCAATTTTGCCCTTCTCGGTAATCCGTAGCTTCAGTCTATCAATCATACTAAACCCCGATTTTCTATTAGCACGAAGAGCAGTAACGTAACAGGAACTGGGCAGCAACTATTACTCGCTAGCGCCAGATCCTTAACTTCAAACTCCCGATCTCTGCTGGCAGTGCCTACGGCAACTTTACTCTTCTCCGCAGCTCGATAAACCTGTCAGTGACAAATTTTCAGCACCTGACTGACGTTGGCTGGTGATCCCGGTGACGCACTCAAAAGCATTGGTTTGAGTCTGAAGTTGCTCAGAGCCATGTTGAAGATCGCCAAGGCTAGACGCCGCTCAGCCAGGGTCCCCTGTTAGCGGGACCCGACACCACGGTGGGATGTGTTGCGCAATGACCTCCTCGGGTCTCTAATTGAGAGATCTTACTAAACATACCCCTATCGTGGAGACAACTGGCCAGCCAGCGGCAGTCCCCGACAGCTGGTAGCAACTAAAGGCCGAGCCGCTGTCCCGCTGTCAAGGCTCGCGAGCAAACAGAGCTAAGAACAACGCTGTGGGCAAATAATGCACCCTGCTCTTACACAGAGAGGACCACCACAACACTCTTGAAGCGACCAAAACAGCAATACAATCGTAGCGCACTGCGTACCAAGCGCATAAAGCCCTGTGAGGAATAAACTACGGCTCCCTCTGTTCCGGGAGCTACCGCAAGCGGTGATGCACCAATTGTGAGCCTTGAATATCTCCCGATCTGCCGTATCAAGCTTCCGCCTGTGCTCCGATCTTCCGGTCTTCCAGTACCGAACGATCGGGGCCACAAGATCCCGAAACCGAAAACTTCCCGGGCTTACCCTCTCCATCATCAACTTCAGGCCAAGCTTCTGCTATCAGTTGTTCATTTCTTATTTTCGAATGCTCATGCAGGATTTGTCGTAATGTAGCATCCTGCTTACCCAGAAATAAACATCAAGGTCAGGGAATAAAGCACGGAGCATCTGCGGGCTGGTTCCTCATGCAAACATCTCCGGCGCTGTTTGAAGTCTGCGTCGTAGAGCATTGCCCTGATCTGTTAACTGGGATGAGTACGGAAATGAAAGCGTCAGCTACAGGAGTTTTCGCGCTGTCATTTTTTGAACAATCCACATTAGCTCTAGTTGACAGAGCTAGAAGAGCTGTGCGCCAAAAGAGAAGATGGAAGAAGAGGGGGAACGAAACAGAAACAGTGAACAAGGATTATGGTATAACGCAATCCCCAATCAACCCACTCCTATCTTTGTTAGCTCGCAAAAGTTACTGAAGTCATCCTTGGTAACCTTGGCCGTGTTTCTGGCCTGACACACACACGAGTTATGGGTTTGGCTGCACCCTCAAGCGTTCCGATGTGGTGGGTTCGCTCCTTTGTCGAGACTTTGGTTTACTTTCACACCATGGCCAGCGCAGGCAGTCGAATCAGAAACATCAACATTTCAGCCTGGTGGCTTCTGAGGCTATTCTCGATCCTTGACATGTCAGTTTCTCATCACTGCCTACGCACAATTACGCTTGGCAAGCCTGATACAATCGCTCGAATCAAAGTATCGAACAGCCTGTGGAAAGACTCAAGTCTTGAACAAAACATTTTGACGTGAGCGGCTTGTCACTGGGTGAAGTTTCTGCAATAGTATCTACTCATGCTCTGTATGTGTTACGTTCCTGCATTGGAGCAGATAGCTGAACGTTAGTGCCAGATCTCGACAACCGCAGGGCCAGGGCTTCGAAAATATCGGATTAGCATCACTCCTGCATGCGTAGGCGCACCATGACTTGAAAAGAAAACAAGGCTTGGAGGTTTTAAGAGGAAGAAGGGGGATAGAAGATTCTAAATTGGGCTGAGATGAGCGTTTGAGAAAAGTTGGAACCTGACAACTGATGAAGCTCGATGAAACGTTCCTGTTCATTATGCACATCCCAAATGTGCATACTTGAAGGGCTGCGTGAGGCTCGGTCGTTGGAAAGAGCAAGGGTCCAACGCTGCAAGAATTACATGCAGACTTTACCTGTTTCTCGCAGCCAGCTGCAGGTGTATTTATTGCATGCTATTGAGCTTCATGCAAACATGGCGGGTGTGGGTGTGACTAGATCTTGGCAGCAAGGGTCTCTTCATGGGTCATGATCCCGCCAGGAAACGTTGAGTTGCGGGTGAAGGGCTTCTATTGGCCAGACAGCCATCTTCTCAATCCGAGGCTGCTTTGATGATGGTTTCGCAGAGGATTGGAGCGTATCGTGGACGAAGTAGGACTTCGTCAATCTGTTCGCTGAGCCGCCTGTCCTTGAACAAGATGGATGCCCGCATTTTGGACTGTACTGCCCCGTCTTGTCATCTGAGATGAAATTCATGGTCCCGCTTCGTCAGTCCTGGATTGTCAGGGCTGAATTATCGTCGGTATCTTCCTTATCCCTCGACTGGGATCATGTTTATGCTCACATGCTCCATGACCGGTCATTTCCATCATGGTGATTTAATTTGAGACGAGTAGTTAAGTGGATGACAGCCCTCATTACTTCACCAAAGACCGACCTTCTTCACAAAAAAACTGGAAGCTTGGCCATATAAGAATTAGGAAGTAAAAGCTCCTCAGTTATGTTTACAATAATGGCTACACTTCTAAAATCATGGTGGCTGCGCCAAATTTCGTCACATTCACGCCTTTCTTGACAAAGATTTACTCCATTGAAGCCAACAAGAGTATGCCATTAAGAGAGTCCGATGACTTGTCTAGAACTTGTAGATCGAATGATTTGTAGATTTCGACATCCACTGTGACGATAACGGGGATAACGCGGCGTCTGCAGAGTTAGAATTGAGAAAAGTCGGTTCGGGGTGGGTTCGCCGGCCGGTCTCTGTTGCGGAGGACGGCCCCCGCCGTGTATTGCCGTCCCCATGGTCCCCAGAACTGCCCTGAACTGGAGTCCATAGAGACCCCTGGCAATGATGACCCCTGTCTGGCACCCAGCTTGTCCTCAGTCTTTTTCTCGCTGTCTGCCTTATGGGCTTTCAAATGCAATTCCGCACTTGAACAGTCTTTAGCGAGAGAAAGACCGCCCTTTATTTTTCGACCCGGCTCAGTCTTGATCGTAAAAGTTGAGAGAGAGCCATCATAGTCAGACGTTGAGTCTAAGACGATCTGCCGTGTTCAGTCCACATGGAACAACCAATCAGCAAAAGGATCTCTAATGTTCCCAAAGCTCTGGGAGCTCCTCGAAGCCATTGGCTAGGATCATGTGCGCCCAATGGTAAGCCTCAATAAGCATGAACCCGGGTAGTGCGGCTTGTCGCCGCACAGCCGCGCTCTTGTTTTGAGCAAACATCTAATGTTAGAACCTCGAGGGCCAGGATAAGAAGGTCAGAATTTGCAGGTAGTGCAAGGACCGGGTGTCGGGAATTGCCAGCGAATATTGGTCTCGAATTGCGTTGCAACTTATGCCTGGGCAGCAATAAGTCTAGCGCATCTGAGGCAATATTGACGATACCGATGTGATACGTCAATCAAGTATAAGAACTTGTTGAAGGGCTCGCGGTAGTCAGAGATGGACGGCGCCTGCGTAGCGCAGTGTTATTGCCCCTGCTGTGTTGTAACTGTTCCTGACTCCTGACCATCCCCTCGTAAAACACCCTTGCTTGAACCCTGGTTGGTTTCAAAGGCTCTTCCTCTCAAGCTTCCCCAGATATGGCAATAGTAACTCCCTGGGTATCATCACGACTCTACTGTTCTACAGGCAGTTCACCACAAGCCTTTTGCAGCTCTCCCTCGATACCCCTTATGGCAGGGTAACTCAAACAAGACAAATCCGGCAGCCAAATAACTAAGGTTGGAGTGTATTACCAGGCGTTGAGTACAGGGGAATCGAGTAGGTGAATCGTGTCTCTTACAGCTCACTGCCAATTGTCTATTCAAAAACCACAAACCAGATTGGATTGGCCTCCAACAAGGCTACCAAGTCGAGGAAATAGCGATTGCGCATGGCCTGTTGTGCTGCCCCGCCGTCATGGCAAACTGAATGGCTCACGATGTTGGAGCTTACCAACTTTTGTCTTGTTGCGAAAACAACGATCGCTGGCCAAGGTGAACGTAACAACCCCCACGATTGACCTGAGGTGCCGTGCCTCACTCAAGCGCAGCTCACTAGGGTTTGAGCGTCCATATTGGGAGACCATGATAACCTGATGGCTCAGTTCTGCGCTACTTTTCCCCCTTCTACTGTTGCTTTGCGAGATTCTTCAGCCCTTCCAGAGTCCAAGGCCGGAAAATCGAGATTTTGATGCAGCGAGATCCAAGTCCATCAATGGTCCATTCAGGAGTCGTGGTGAAATGATATATCATTTTCTGTTCCGTAACTTCAGAGGGTGGCTTTATCTCGGAATAGATTCAGGCCATACACCCCCCTTCCAATGGCCTTGTGAGAAGGACAAGGGTGCCCACTTAGACTAGATGTCCCTGTTTTCTCATCGGCCGAGAAAACAACGCCGTTCCGTTGAGGGACACCGTTATGAGCTAATATGGATGACCATTCATAACTGCCATGATTGTGTCCCGTGATTTCGATAATACTGAAAGGCTGAGACGCTTTGACCAGGTGTTACCAGCATGTCGGAGTTCAGTGTGTTAAATGCTGTTTCGTGCCTCTGATAATCTCGTTGGGCTACAGTACCGAAGGCCAGGGGGGAGAGAATCAAGGTTGAAGTACCTACAAGATCGCTGCTGTGAAACTCAGATTATCGTGATCAAGTAGAGCTGTAGTACAACATAACATGTGGGGTCCTTGGTTTGTCCCAGGTCTGTGATTGTTGGTGATACTGTGTTTTCTAACCAACAAGACGAGATGGACAACCCAAGCTTGGGTTACGTGATGGCATTTCAAAACTGTCTACGGAGTAGGGCGAAGGTCAATGCGAAAGGGTACAATCTTTCCGTCTGCACGTGCTCAATAATGAAAAGCCCCGCGACTGAGGCATTAGGTAGCACATTAATAAGTGAACTGGCGGGCAACATGTTGAATGTTTCGAGGTGCTCTTTCGATTGGCTCGCATGATGGTGAGTGAGAAACGACCTTCCGCAGTTGTGATTGAACAAAAGAAAGAAGCATTATCCCGGCTTGTACGCAGTGAATGCGTGCAAACGCAACACGACAACCCTGGACGCACGGCCTTTCAGCTCCAGATTCGCTACTGGTCCTGAAATCACAGGAACCAAGCGAGCATCTGCACCCTGGTAAACCTGAGAGAAGCATTCACACAATTGTCTGTCCCTTGGGTGAGAAATCTCCTGTGCTGAGTGCCGCTCGTATTTCGTAGACGTTGAATAAGATAGGTACCTAATCATCCAGATTACAGCTGGCCTGTGCTGTTCCCTGTATTTTATGGAAAAGAGTGCATTGCTGCCGGATATTGCCCGGACATGAAATAGGAGAATAACTGCCGTGCATGCAGTTCCTGAAGGGCTCTTTTAAATAAGGCATACCTCGTGTTGTGGGCTGGTACGGAAGACAGGACTCATTAGCCCCAGAGTGAAGGATTAGCGAAAAACAATCTATTCCGCCTCGCAACACAGGTATTGGCTTCTTTTTTTTTTTTTTTTTTTTTTGCATACATCTATGATACTGGACTGGGTCCTGAGTCCCCGTGAAGGAATTAACAGCGGCTGTCCCGGGATTTGGGGCCTCTGTTTGATTGCCGGCCCCTGACCTGGCTTAGGTTAGAGAACGGGTATTGAGAACAGACGTGAATGACAACAACCGTCAGCTTCCTCTACCCATGTTAGTTAACAACTTCCTCCATCTCCTCATAGCCATGGCAAACCGTAGGGTAGTGCAGTGTCGTGGAAAAAGCGACAACCACGTAGCCTTCACCACAAGAGCAGGAATGAACCAAAGCTTCGCTGTTTGTAACTTAGGGTAAGGAAAGAGAGAACATTGCCGCTGATAACGGAGCGGTTGTATGTATCCAGGTCCCACAACTCAAGCTCATATCAATAGTCAACAATCATGTCCTGTTTCGACCCAATTGTCTTACAACGGCTACCCTAGCCTCAAGCCTCTGAAGTGCTAACATTAGTCTGGCGGAGCCAAAACTGCTACGAACGTTTGACCGTTGTGTTCGCATTTGTCTCCAGGAACCATCTATGCCAACTGACCCAGCGCCACTACTGTACGTACTCAGAAGAGGCGCTTCACATACCGTCCCGCCTTCATACTATCTAAAGAGTAGAGGAGACGACGCCTCATGACGATGATGGAATCGACTGAATGGCAATTCATCATCATCGACAGGTGGTTATGCGGCGTAGGTATGTATGGTATACGCAAGGGACTCGATGTTGGCCAGCCTTACCATAACCAGCTGCAACAGTACTTGTTGATGTCTCTTTCCACGCCCGGAACAACTCCGCATAGCACAAAATTGCACACCTCACCTGACTGGAGTTTCTGGGATACAGGACAGAATCCAACGGCTGAGAGATTGCAAAACGGTCCCGAGTAAAACCTCAATTTACCGCTTCACGATGGGCAACAGGATTAATGGGCCCGCAGTGCCCAGTTCAAATCAGCAGGCCCTGTTGGCAGCGGAAGCCGCCGTCACATTGTGCACCTGAAGGAAGAACACAGCTCGAAGACACGGAGCCGCCTTGCGGATCCCATAATATGAACCTGTGGTGGATGCAACTCGAGACTCATGACAGTTTCCTGAACGTTGTATTCAATGATTGACCAGATTTGACTCTATCATAGCTCAACTAGCGAGCAAATCATCACAACTGCTGAACGTCAGAGTCAACATCGCCAGAATTATTGGACTGAAGCATCTCACAAGCTCAGTCAACGGCTCTTAACAGATCCCAGAATCCATCAGCAACAGTAACTGATGTCTGCCGATGCCAGCAACCGGCTCCAGCAGCCGGGTATCGCGCTGAAGCTCAAACACTACACCGGCGGCGTCCGGCTGGGCGAGGCCTTGGTGGAGAGGATGAAAAATTCGAGATTATGTCCCGGGGTTCAGGGATATCCCTTGGAGTCATTCAGTCATGGTTGTTCCTGAACACACACCTGTGGCCTGTGGACACCCCTCCACCCCTTGTCCAAACTCCAAGCCCTCCCCCCAGGAGCGGCGTCCTTTTTAGCGCAAAAAGACCCTTGTCAAGATCCCGCATCCCAATGCCACACCCACGTCTTTAAACTTGACATCAAGTCTTCAAGATGAAGAAGACGGCTTTATTATACAGGTTTGGAGCCGACTGAGTTGAACCTCAATCGCGGCTTCAGACTTGGAGCATAACTTGAGCTGGTTCTCAAGTAAAGACTCTAAAGGGAGAACATCGAACCCTCAGGACCAATCCCTATTTCACTTTCATCAACCTGGCGGCCGCCCAAATCGATGGAGCCAAGTGAGATCGATTTAGCATTGAGAAAAGAGAGAGATCAACTCAGCTCTCTCCCATGGAAATTTCCGGGGGACTGTTTCCCCTTGCTGATGTTCACTACTAATGTCTCAACTGTGGCTTTGAACCTGGCTGGTTCAGATATCAAAATGATAGAGACAACTACTTCGGGTCCAGTCTAGATAGAGGAGCTAGACATGGATTAGTTTTGCCCATCTCCCCAAAAGCAAGCTCTTGTTCCTCACCCCTCCGTTTGATCACCTTTTCGACCCAGAAACCCCATCCTCACTCTGGTTTTGCGGCGCCCTGACTAGATCGACCACCCACCCCCAGCCCATGCCCATGCCTGGTACCCGCGCGTGGGGAGGGGTTTGAAGCTCTCAGTCTAAGACGCAGGCCAGCTTATGACGAG
The DNA here is from genome assembly GCF_000149955.1 of Fusarium oxysporum f. sp. lycopersici 4287. Lineage (NCBI taxonomy): Eukaryota > Fungi > Ascomycota > Sordariomycetes > Hypocreales > Nectriaceae > Fusarium > Fusarium oxysporum. The sequence goes on from NC_030990.1 coordinate 1,359,594, forward strand.
ACCCGGGCTACCTTCTGTTACAATCCCAGGGCCTGGTCACATAGAGTACTAGACTTGGTAGACCCGCCTTGAAGAGGATCTCCGACCTTTACCGTTCTATTGGCTCCAAGATATTTTGACCCTTGTCGCACATCAACTTATCTTCTGAAGCTAAAGGATATATACTTGGGTCTTTCCTCTGAATTTCTGAGCCATCTAGTCAAGTTTGTCCCCCAAAGAACCATACCCAGGACTTGAAAACTTTATACAATCTCTTCTTTCTACATCATATCTATTCTTCTATTATATAGTTCGGGTCCCTCTTGTCGCCTTCATACACTCTGCTCCGGCCCTTCTTGATCATCTCAAGCAATACCAAGTCTTTCTTGACTTACTCCGTTTGAATCAGTCTAAGCAACAGAACCTACCAGTCTTGCTTTGAGAGCAGGACTGATCTGAACTGGCAAATGGCCCTTACAGCTCAATCTTCAGACGCTCCCAACTGGGGACGCTGGTCGCAACAACTTCCGGGCGACTATGCTATGATGGCATCTCCACACATGCTTCCTTTTGACTCTCGAGCCACCACTACTGGTCCTCTCCAACGACCTGTCATGGCACCTTACATGGTTCATCCACCCTACAGTTCAGGTCCAGTGAACAGCCTCACAGCACCTCACTACCAGGTTCCCAATCCCTACCAATTTGGAGGATATCAAGGCCCGCCTACGCCTCCGCACCACTCAACGCCTTTCAAAATGGAATACAATGATCGCCGACCTATGGGACATGATAACGACCACGGCCGAATGCCCTCTTATTCTCGGGAGATGAAGTACACATATGCCGAACAAGCACCTTCCCCGGCACGGAGCGATTCACAAGCCTCGACTGTCAGATCCTCGGGCACCAACCCATCTATGGGCTCAAAGACTATCACCTCCAACGAAACTCTCAACCCTGGTGATCAGATCAACTTCGAAACAGAAGTGGATGAGCTGATGAAAGCCATCCAACGCAAGGTAGACCTGCAAGTCGATACAGTACAGCAGCCACTCACTCCTGGAATGTCTCCTGTCTCCGAAGCAAGCTTTGAAAGTCAAGGAACACCAGGTCCTATGGATAGCAAGACAGCTCGAAAGAGATATCGCTGTGATGGCCCCAATTGCCAGAAGAGTTTCACCCAAAAGACCCATCTCGACATTCATCGCAGGACACACACTGGCATCAAGCCATACGTGAGTGAGAACCTCCATGACCGATGACTTTTAACTAACACCTTTAGAACTGTGACTTTCCTGGCTGCGACCTGACCTTCTCTCAACTTGGCAACCTCAAGACTCACAGACGTCGTCACACTGGCGAACGCCCGTTTGCTTGCGACAAGTGTGATCGCCACTTTGCTCAACGTGGCAACCTTCGCGCCCACCTACAGACTCACCAAGGCCTCAAGCCCTTCATTTGCATTCTCGACGATTGTAACAAGACATTCTCACAACTTGGAAACATGAAGGTATGTGTTGATGGCCCCTGAAATAGATGATGTTCTAATCAGTTGTTAGACACACCAAAATAACTTCCACAAGAAGACACTCAAGAAGCTTACAATGAAGTTCGCCAATATCATTGCCTCGGGCGAGGAAGTCTCCGAAGCCGATCGCGAGCTTTTCGAATACTTCGCCGCGCACTACAAGAACAGCAACAAAGGGATCAAGGGTAGAGGAAAAGCCCGCACGGTTGCTGACCGCAAGGCCAAGACATCCCAGTCTCCTCCTGCCAACACCATGACAGCTGTGCCCCAATATCCTCTTCCTCAAATTGCCCCAACACCAGTGACTCCTCACGGACTCCCTGTATCGGGCAGCCTCGCTTCTTACAGTGTGACTCGAGGCCAGCCCGGTCCTATCAACCACATGTCTCGCCAGACTCACACTGGTGGCTATGAGGTGTATGACATACAAGGTCATCACCACATCCAGCCACCGAACAACAACGGCATGTTATATGAGACCGGTAGCACGCGCGAAATGGGCTACCATGGGCGCATGTACTGAGAACTCATCGTTCGTATCATGAGACGGAGCTACCGCACAACTTGAATATGACTCGGCAGCGTCACGCATTTCATTTCACCAAATTTTATAACAGTACTACCATACGGGAGGCACAACAGCGGTTTTATTTTTAAGAAAGAAAAAAGCAGAATTTACAGAAGCGCGGGTGTTTTAAAAGGAGTTGAAAAATTGGACTCTTCTAGAGGCCACAACGAAGCGGTTGATTTTCTTTGGGTGGTTGTCTGAACACAATGATGCAGGGGATTCGCCCTTACCTTTCACTTTTTGCTATTTTGATACCAATTGCATCAAGCCCTGCCGAAGCCTCTCCGGTTTCCTTCATTTAAGGACAGCTTGGCTTATCGTTCTATTAATTGGCGGTCTTTGTAAGGGGATGTAAGGGAGCGGGTGGCTTGGTTCATGATTTACGGCGGTCTAGGAAAAGGAGGTTTTATCTGCCAGAGAAGTCTTGTCTTTTTCTTGTTTCTTTCGTCTCCTCAGTTCTTCGTCTTTTCTTTACGGTTGTCCAAACGCGAGTGTACGCACTGGCTTCAATTGCTTTTTGGAGTTGTATGAATGGATATACCATGGGTTATTAGACCATTTTACGAGCGTTCGTATACTGAATATCGAGTTACTGGACTCACAATTAGATGGCAGCATCTGAAATAATGAAATGGGAGCAAAAAAAGGTCGAAAGTAGCCACAGGGGGGCGAAATCGAGAAATTGGCGTCAAGATAGTAGATAATATGAATTTAACAAACATATTAGAAGAAGAACACTCCAGAGCCTTTCACTATGACCAAAGACGTTTCGATTGACAAACAGACAGATAAACAAACAAACAAACCAGTGCGAGACATCACCGCTAAGATGGGGATGATTGCTGGCATCTAGCATCGTAGGCTCAAATAATAACGGCGTCTTTCTGGACCTTTCCAGCCCGGAACAAAACAACCGAACTGAACTGTTTTAGCCATAACCACCTCAGTGCCAGCCATTAAAGGAGTAAGGAAAGAGTACATGGCAAAGACGATTGCTTTGGAAACCTGTCACACAAGCTTTGTAGGGGCACATGATAGCAGAATTCTTCAAAAGGACCCTCTAGTCTAAGTCACTGACTGCTGATCAAGAAGGCGGGGGATCACAAGTAAAACCAAGACACGGATGCCCCAAATTAGGAACCTTGGGGCTGTAATGCTGCCCAAGTCATCAGAGAGAAATTGACAAAGCTGAGCCGAGCTGTAAGGCCTCAATGGAGGATGATGATCCTGGTGCCGAGATCGAGTTATCAGGGGCTCAGATGGAGATGAGTGATGAGAGTCCAGGTACAGTATGGCTAATGTTGTCTCGCCTACAGTTGACGTTTGTCCATATGAAAAGAGGCACTGCTCACTGTGGGGAAAAGACATCCATGAGGAAAAGGACATACCTAAGTGAGGCACCGAATGACCACGCATATTGGCAGAATGCAAGAGATATTGTAGGGGCTGATATGAAAGGTGAAGATGCCATGTGAATTCATGTGATGGTGATGCACATGCCGTTTGCTATTGAAACAAGTTACAACTCATGAACTGAGGTTTCTCGGTTTCTTCAGACTGACTGCCCACATCCAAAGAACTTCGAACTATCGCAGAGAGCAATAACTGTTTTATCCATAGCTCACAATTACAGTAACGCTCCCTCTACATAGCATGCGTACAAAATGCAGACTGATGTAGATTAGGGCTGCATACCTCTCTTTCTGGCTTTGATCGACAAGCCCCCCTCCCCTAAAATTCACCGCCCCGCCTCTACTCTCTTCTCCCCCTCTCCCCTGGATGGCCAGCTTCTTCCAAAGAGCCCAGCAAACTCACATGAAAATGGATCTACTCTCATGCACACGCACATGAAGCCTCATTTCGTACCTCTGCATCTCAACTATGTGGCAGAGCACTTTGGGTGGGATCTTCCCTTCACCGCCGTAGATAACGTTGCAATGGCACGGCCCGTCGTGTCATTGTCCGCCATTCCATTTTCCCTCCAAGTTTTAAAGAAATGAGGCTTTGCTGATCTCGAGGGCCGTAGATGCAAGGCATGCAAGTCGAAGTGGGTTTTCCTTTTTCGCCTCCACAAAGCCGTTGATGCTGCTTGTGCACACAATGCACGTTCCTTGTAATGTGTATGTGCTCTAGATGCAAGATGGGTTTCTGCTGGGGCTAAGATCGATGCGCCTAGACCAGAGGCTGGAGACGTTGGTTCTAAAGGCCGTTGCAGGGCTGGCTGAGACGGGGAGTGCAGGCGCAGATACACACGCAAGCGACGTGTATGATCCATTCATTGTCCACATAAGACGGCCGTTTCATCGGAGTGGCAAGATACACAGACAAGACGAGGCGGGAGACAACAAAGACAAGACAGTGAGACCCAAAGGAGCAAGTAACTAACATTCGCGTATCAGTCCCGCCGTGTCGAAACCTGAAGTCAGCCCGAGACTGGCCTGTTGTGGACTTGGCTGCGCATGCACTCGATGCATACCATGTCCATGTCCTTGCCTATTTCTCAACAATTCGATATGCAAGGGAGTTGTGTTTTCTGTACGCATACGTAGGAATGCGTAGATTTGTATGTATATGTGCATGCATGTAGAAATTCTTCAATAAAAGCCGTACCGGTACTGCACTGACCGACCCGCGGTGATGTTTTGAGGCCTAAAGCGGACGAAGAGTGCAACAATCTAACCTCCATGTAGCGTTGAGACAAACAAGATGTTGTCACCGCTCTGGATCTCATAGGCCTCCTCACCTTCGAGCTCCCAGTCTGCATCATTGATCAGAACCAGGATACCTGGTCGACTGATTGCCACCCCTATTAGCGACAAAGACAATCAAATGAGGTAGGAGAAGAACTGGAGTGTTTTTCGAACCAACACGGCCGTGGCCATGGTCAAGGGGAGTGTGTATAGCGATAAGAAAACATAAACGGAGATAGAGAGTAATCGGTGGCCAAGACGTACAGGTGGTTGTCTAGAACAAAAAGATCTTTGCGAGAATCATCCATGACATTCTGACATAGATGGTCGATCAAATACGCGATGTCAACGGGTTTCCCGTCCTGATCTGCCGCGGGAATGGTCAGAGCATGCTGCCTCTTGTTGGAGAAGAGCATCTCCAGGCCGCCACTGCAGTGCCACAATGTTAGCTCAGTGAACAGGATGGCCAAGAAAAAGCAAAGAGATCGAAGAGAGTGCAGAGAAGAGACTCGTTGGAAGCGAGAATCCAGGCACAAGCGTGGTTCAGGTGGACACTCCCGTCAGGAGAAAATTTGATAGCGCAGAAGGGGGTGGGCTCGAGTCTGAGTCTGAGTCTGAGTCTGAGTCAAGACCGTGCAAGCGGGAGCTGATAGATCATATAATACATGCAAGATGAAAATCTTGGTGAAGCGACTTACGAGAACTCGACGTCGATGTTGAGCTTGGGGGCCGATGTCGATTCAGCCATTGTGACAGAGATGTGCAAGCTGAAGCGAAGTGACGATCTGGGAGCGTGATCCTGATGCTACTGCTGTCAACTGGTCGTGACTTTGCTTTTGCAGTAGTGGATAAAAGGTGATCCCGAGGTATTGGTTGGCGGTAGCGAAACTGTGTCTAAGGTATCAAAGAGATGTGGTGTAAGAGGCTAACTATTACCCTTTTACAATGGAAACGCCAGGTTTTCTGTCCGGCAACGAGAGGAAGATGAGTAAACCAAGAGGATTGTATCGCGACTGAGAATGTTTTCACTGGTGTCTCTGTAACAATAGACCCGTGACCTTTGGTAGGCAGTTGACATTAATTGCTTTTCTTAATGTGTTGGTGTTTCAAGGCACCTGCAAGCGTGAATCGGATGACATAAGCAAACCGGTCCAAAAATCTCAGCAGGACGTCTCTACAGCCAATCAGAAGTCAAGAAGCACACACTTTTCAGACTCATCTTTACAACCTCTAAAAATAACGACTTCACGTCAGAGACGACGAAAGGCGATAGGGACAACAATGGGCTCAAGACCCGTCTCCATCGAATATCTCTCCTCGGGGGCCAACCGGCAGACCGCTGTTGCGGACTGGAGTCAATGTGGGATTTTGGCTTTTGGAGCCGATATTAACATTGCGTTATGGCGACCTTTGGTTAGTATTCGAGTCACCTTGCTGCTTTAATGTCAATATACCCTGCTTTACGCTTCTTCCTGGCAGACCATCTAGGTGTTTTGGTACTAACATATGTGAAGTCGGAATCTCCCAAGGGAGTCACAAAGCTGCTCAATGGGCATAAGAGCACTGTCAAGGCCTTGACGTTTCTCCCCGAAGGAGACCAGGATGAAAACTCATTTCTTGTTTCTGGCTCAGACGATAAGACCGTGATCATCTGGAAAGCATCTCGCAACAGTGATGAATTCAAGCCCATCCACACCTCAACGGAGCACACTGCTGCTATCAACTGTATCGCTGCCTTGAGGATCAAGGGAGCCCAGAAATGGATTATCGCAACTGGAAGTGCAGATGCCTCCATAAAATTATGGAACCTCGAGAATGATCAGCTCACTCTACTCCAAAGCGTCAAGACGACACCCAAATACTTCCCCATGTGCCTATCACTCAGCTACGCTGGAGATGAAGACGATGTTTTGGTGCTAGCATCTGCTGGCACAAGAGATATCGTGCAGATTTTCACAGCTGAGGTTAAGTCAGAAAATGTTCAGTTCGATCTGCAAGCCACTTTGACAGGACATGAGGGTTGGATACGGAGCTTGAGCTTCGCCAAAGAGACATGTGCCCCTGACAGTGATCTGTTACTCGCCTCAGCGAGCCAGGATAAATACGTCCGTATCTGGAGATTCCATCAGGGAAGAGAGCTGCCCGCTGCTGCTGCCAGTGGTTCAGACCCTTCCAGCGACGCATACCTACCCGGAAAGTCACCCTCCAACAAGGCACATCGTCTTCAGTCCGCCGGCAAGGACTTCTCCGTTACTTTCGAAGCACTTCTTTTGGGCCACGAGGACTGGATATACAGTGCACGCTGGCAACGACAGGATGATGACAAGTTACAGCTGCTCTCGACATCAGCCGATAACTCGCTCGCCATCTGGGAAGCTGACTCTAGCTCTGGAATCTGGGTCAGCATGGCGAGACTTGGTGAGATTAGCAGGGAGAAGGGTGCAACAACAGCAACTGGAAGCACAGGCGGATTTTGGACGGGCTTGTGGTCTCCTGATGGTAAATCAGTAGCCTGCCTCGGCCGTACCGGTAGCTGGAGACGATGGGAATATGTCCCCGCGGAAGACTTTTGGCAGCCATGTGTAGCTATTTCCGGGCATACCAGAGCTGTTACAGGTATAACGTGGGCCAAGAATGGTGAGTATCTTTTGTCAACAAGCTCTGACCAAACCACACGACTGCATACACGCTGGGACAGACCAGGAAATGAGACATGGCATGAAATGTCCCGGCCTCAGATTCACGGCTATGATCTTAACTGTATTGACTCTGTGGGAGCTTCTCAATTCGTCTCAGGGGCCGATGAGAAACTCATGCGTGTCTTTAGCGAACCCAAAGCTGTTGCCTCGATGCTCAACCGTCTTGCAGGCATCGGTGGTGGCATGGATGTTCAGAACATGCCAGATGCCGCCAATATGCCAGTCCTGGGACTATCTAACAAGGCAATTGATGCCGTGGAAGATGACCAAGAAATTCAGCCCATTGATGACCGGGATCGTGAGGCCATAGATCCAGCCTCGATAGTCAAAAAGTCGCATTTGGAGATCGATCACCCTCCTTTCGAGGAGACACTCTCAAGACATACTTTGTGGCCGGAAACCGAGAAGCTGTATGGACATGGTTACGAGATTTCTTGTCTCGCAGCTAGCCACGATGGCACTCTCGTCGCCAGTGCATGCAAAGCCAGCTCGACCAACCACGCCGTAATTCGCCTATTCGAGACAAATCGTTGGACTGAGCTCAAGCCGCCTCTGACCGCACACTCTCTAACAGCCACCCGCCTTCGATTCTCCTCTGACGACCAGTTCCTCCTAAGTGTAGGGCGCGATCGCCAATGGGCTATCTTTGAGCGCGCCCCTGAGGATGAAGCTGCGTACAAGCTCCTGCAGATCAATCCCAAGGGTCACACACGTATGGTCCTTGACGCAGCGTGGGCGCCTGCGTCATCTACGGCGCCAGTATTCGCAACTGCTGGCCGTGACAAGCAAGTCCGCATCTGGGCCGCCAAACCTAATGAAGATGGAAATCTTCAGTTCTCTCAGACAGCCTCCATCCCGACTGCATCCCCTGTAACATCCGTCGATTTTGTCCCTCAGGTTATTGACGGTAGATTTGTCTTGGCAGTTGGCACAGAACTTGGCCGACTCAATCTTTGCCTAATCAAGGAGGATGGAACTGATGTCACTGAGAAGCCCGCATATGAAGAGTAAGTGCTCGTAAACCACCGATATAAAAGAACCAACTGCTAACGTTGCCTCTAGTTACTGTTTGCCCAAGGCTGTTCACCAGCTTGCATGGCGTCCTATCGTACGAGAGGGGGCCGAGAGGCCATTTGAGGTGGCAGTTGCAGGAGAGGATAGTTCACTCAGAGTATATGCCTTCAGCCAGGCGTATCTTCAGGTGTCTGCAGACCCATAGAACCAAAAGTTATGATTACGACGTTACCAGAAATTTCCTTCACATCGAGACCAGCGGCTTGCTCATCTTTGCACAGACCGAACAGTGGGATGAACAGCGGGATTATTGAGTAAAAGTGTATTATCATTACAGCCATCTATTGGCCAAAGTATTGTAGATCCATGTCCATTATATCGTATACCAGATGAAGCCCGAGCCATCTCTCACGGACCTTTGGTTAAAGACCGGCTCTTACGACTCATTTATGCAGAGCCTCCTCGTTACGAGGCCATTTCAGTGCCAATGTCCAGCATGTATGCATTTCCAGAATTTTTGCGTGAGCGATCCAGTGCTGGATTTTATAGTTCTCTCACAACCGTCTCGACAGTCTCCTTAGTAACATCTACCACACTTGCAGCTGTCCCGGACAGCGCGCTCGCAGACATATCTTTAACAGCTTCCTGCACCACCTCGGCAACGTCAATGTGCTCTCCGTTGATATAGTACCAGGCGCGACCGACGAGGAAAGAGATGTGATGCGGGAGGTAAAGACAGGCGGCGATGAAGGTCAAGCTGAAGAGCAGAAAAACAATGGAGCCTAGGGCGATGGATTAGTCTTCTGGAGACGATAGCTTAAAACGTATGGGATTACAGATAACATACTGAAAAAGAACTTCTCCCAGGGCGTGAACATGTACACACTGAAAGTGACCTCCAGCTGGTATTGCTTGAGGCTCAACCACTTGCGAAATGATCCAAGAACGGCCATTGTGTCGAAATGAAGGGTCAAAAATTTGTTGTTGAATCGCAGATATCGGTAGCCGTCGTCGTAGAATTGCCGCGTGCTGAAATGAATGGCTTGAAGTGGTAGATCCAGGGGAAAGGTTGAGGCAATGGAGAATACACGATCAGGATCAGGATAAGGATCAGGGAAAGGCCGGCCCTCCTTTATCTGGGCTCCTTGTGCCTTTATCGTACCGACGCTCCCGAAAATTGGGTACCGGAGGCACCGCAGGGAAGTGCTAAGGCTTCGATGTATTGAAACTTACAGGGGGTGCGGGTCTCTAATTTACTGGATCACCATCTCGCTGTGGGCCGCTGACACGCGACTGGCTCGTGGCTTGTGGCTGTGACTGTGGCTTCCTTGTAGCTTCCTCGTGGCACAGGAAGCCGAAATCAGCCTCGTCCACAGTACTTAATCTTCATCTTAACCTGATTACGACTCTAATTCACGGCCTTGGCACAAAGCATCTGATGTTCTTGTTGAATGTCTGCATTCAATGGCATCGTAATGACGCCGCTCAAACTCCTCCGAACCATCCGCTACAGCACTCCCCCAGCACTTCCAACACGGACCTTTCACAATACATCTATCTTCCTAGCGAAAGCTCTCCCTCCTCGGCCGAAGCCCCCGCCTGAGTCTGAGATCGAAGAGTCCTATGTCAAAGGTAGCGGTCCTGGTGGACAAAAGATTGTATGCATATCTCTTTTCTAGCGCCCCCGCTATTGCTCAGTCCTCGGAAGTCCTTTCAACTTACATAGTTGTTACACTAGAATAAAACCAATTCCGCAGTTCAGCTGAAGCACATACCCACTGGCATCGTCGTCAAGTCTCAGGCAACCCGTTCGAGAGACCAGAACCGGAAGCACGCCCGTGAATTACTCGCGCAACGTGTCGATGAACTTCGCAATGGAGATCAGAGTCGATCGGCGATTGTCGGCCAGGTAAAGCAAAAGAGAGCTGCAAGTGCTTCGAAAAAGAGTCGTAGGAAGTACAAGAAACTTGAGGAAGAGAAGGCCGCTACGGCTGCTGAAGCTGAAGCGCAGTCAGACACAACTACTGCTTCACCAGAGGGACGTGACCTAACCACAGACGACGCAAACAATTACCAGACTTCTCAACCCCTAGACACCACAAGTAAAGCGCCGTGATCAATGCTCTATGGAAGCACTTGTGAGGATTTAATTACGACATCATGTATGTGGATATGCTTAATGTACGCAAAGGAGCAAACATCATGTCATCACCTCGTTTCATTTCAAAAAATTCTAAGCGGAAAGTAAAAAAGTATTTGTATGTCAACCTCGGCTTCTACCCCTAGGCACGCATTACACGCGCAACTACAACAAAGGGGCCATCACATCTCTTCGTAAGCGCAACGCCCACCCTTCTGACCATGTCAAAAACTTTTCGTAAATATGAGAGTCGACTTTGACGTTTGCCAACCACCCAAAGCTTAGCGTCTGTCGCCACCTCCATGATCTTGTCGTCGTTGCGCGAGTGGGAGGATTTGGTTTGTCGGTCGGGTAGCTTAGTAAGTTAGCAAGAAGCCTCCCCAGGCACCAGGAGCTTGACACACCTTAGAAGCACTTGCGGTGAACGATTGAGGGACCGCTCTCGTCGTACTCCTGCTTGGAGATCCACATTTGCTGGAAAGTGGACAGGGAAGCAAGAATGGAACCACCGATCCAGACGGAGTACTTTCGCTCGGGAGGAGCAATAATCTTGACCTTCATGGAAGAAGGAGCAAGGGCAGTGATCTCCTTCTGCATACGGTCGGAGAGACCAGGGTACATGGTGGTACCACCAGACTGAATGAATGTTAGAACAATTCGGACAGCTCATTCTCACGAAACTTACCATGACAATGTTGCCGTAGAGATCCTTTCGGACATCGACATCACACTTCATGATGGAGTTGAAGGTGGTGACATGGATACCACCGCTCTCAAGACCCAGGACAGAAGGCTGGAAGAGAGCCTCAGGAGCACGGAATCGCTCGTTACCAATAGTAATGACCTGACCATCGGGAAGCTCGTAGGACTTCTCCAGGCTGGAGCTCTGAGCGGCAGTCTGGATCTCCTGCTCGAAGTCGAGGGCGACGTAACAAAGCTTCTCCTTGATGTCACGGACGATTTCTCGCTCGGCGGTGGTGGAGAAAGTGTAACCGCGCTCAGCAAGAATCTTCATGAGGTAGTCGGTAAGATCACGACCAGCCATGTCGACACGGGCAATGGCGTGGGGAAGGGCGAAACCCTCGTAAATGGGGACAACGTGAGTGACACCATCACCAGAGTCCAGAACGATACCAGTGGTACGACCGGAGGCGTACAGAGACAGAACGGCCTGGATGGAGACGTAGAAAGCTGGGGCGTTGAATGTCTCGAAGACAATCTGGGTCATCTTCTCACGGTTGGACTTGGGGTTGATGGGAGCCTCGGTGAGCAGGACGGGGTGCTCCTCGGGAGCGACACGCAGCTCGTTGTAGAAGGTGTGGTGCCAAATCTTCTCCATGTCGTCCCAGTTGGTGACAACACCGTGCTCAATGGGGTATCGCAGAGTGAGAATACCACGCTTGGACTGAGCCTCATCACCAACATACGAGTCCTTCTGACCCATACCAATCATGATACTGAGAACTTGTCAGTGGCCAGCCACCAAGGAGGCGGCAGAATTGCCGCTGTAGCTACAACTTACCCATGATGACGGGGGCGACCGACAATGGAAGCTGTTTACAATGTTAGCATTGGGTTTCTGATTAACTTGCGCCCAGGACATGCGATATCAATTCTTTGGGCGCAGAGGCTAGAAAGTGGGGTACTCACGGAAAACAGCTCGGGGAGCATCATCACCGGCGAAACCGGCCTTGCACATACCCGAACTGATATCAAGTTAGCTATCATGGACATGCTGAAATCTTTCTGCACCAATTCAAAGACCAAACACTCCCCAAGCATCAATGTCGAGGCCAGTGTCGGGCATCGGACGATGGGGTGGCAGATCTGGTCCAGGAGCAGAGAGGCGGGGAGATAGTCCAGAGGTCGGTGAGACAGGCGGGGGAGCTTACCCATTGTCGATGACGAGAGCAGCAACTTCTTCTATAAAGCGAAACACAAGTCAGCATGAGTCTGGAGATGATCTTCGCGATGCTCAAAACGGATTGTTTAGATCCGACGATGCAGCGACGCGGTATGATGCGACGTACCCTCCATGGCTGTGGATTACGGTGTGTGTATGGGAAAGCTGTCCAGAAACGGGATTAGCGGCCAAGAATCAAAGAAGAAAAGACGAAGAGCTATAAAAGAAGAGAGACGAAAGATGCAGTAATTAGTAGGTGGAAGAGCAAGCTTACGAGAAAAGAGACGTTGGATGGAGAAGGAGACGGAGGTCGGGGGTTAGAAGAGTTGAAGAGAAGTAGTTTGGAATGGAATGGGAGAGGGAAAGAGACGGAGGCGGGAGAATGGGGGAGGGGGAAAGGAGACAAGTATCGCCGGGCGACGCTGTCACAAGAAAGTTGTGGGCGGGCCCCGAATTGCTGAGGTGGACACTTTGGGGACAAGGGGGGGGACAAGAGACCGCCTGCCAGAATTGGGTAGGGAAACTGAGCAGACGATGCGCAGTCTAGAGCAGGAGCGAGAGCTGCACTCTTGCTATTGACTGCTAGGGGGAAAATAGAGGCGGGGCAATCAGAAAAACAGGTCTTTCCAAGCTGCTCGCCGCTTTACTGATTGGTTCGTGGTGGTCGTAGTGCAGAGAAGGATGCCCTGAGAGCAACTTTGTCCTAGTGGTTGCAGAGCAGCGGTCGCAGTGGAATGGTTATAGCGGTGGCTGAGGTGGAGAGCTTACCTACAACAGTAATAAAGGTTCGTGATCGCCAATTCCTTGGAGAATTGATATCGGAGCAAGTGGTTGTGATTCAAGGTCAGAATATCTAGTGATCCCTTCGGATCAAGTAGTGATTCTCTGTCAAGCTCCTAGACATTTGCAAGCACGTCCCGACACAGTAAAACGGGCCGCTTCACCGTCCTGACTTTATCCTTTCTGCACAAGGTGACGTCGTAAGCAGAACTTCATCCACCGCCACGCGAGCTGGCGAAGACGTCAGCTAGGGAACTTTCTAATGCTGCAGCCTCTGAGGCTTCCTTTTATTTCTCTTGGCGAAATATCTTAGCGTTTCAGCTGAGGACTCGTTCTTCAGAATGGCATTCTATTAGACATCAATGACTTTGTAAACAACATACCAGCCTAGGCATCTTTGTATCATCAAGAAAGTCTACGCAAATAGCTCCTGTTCAGGTCAGCCCCAGTCACACATAGCTCAGAGATGCTGTCCAATCTTCATTCCTGGGCGAGGCCCATACATGAGCGGAATGTCTATTTGCTTCCTACGCTGCAGGGTCTCGTCATTCAGAACAACCATCCATCCCAAGACTCCAAGCACTTGGGTTCAGCAACTGAAAAGGGGTTGTTATCTCCATGCCAAATCTCCAGATGCTCCGCAGATTGGAACCGGTACCCAGCTTCCAGCTCCCGAGTTCCACTCCATAATTAGCACAAGTGGCTAATCGAGCAAGTACTCGTTCAGGGCAGAGTTACGCGGAGAGAGCTTTTTGTATCGAAGAAGTTTCTTGCTGACCAACCATACCAAATACGCGTTAGGGCCTGTTTCGTTTACTGAAAAGACAGCACTCGCCCGTTCATTCCGACTGGTCTGCCCTGGGTAAGTAGGGATTTGTGGTTGGGAGCGAGAACCGCCTCGATATTACGCAGCTGTATCGTCCCCTTCACTATGTAGAGACTTCTTTGACAAACCAATTTGTGGTGCTGAACGCGAACTATGTCTTTAGAGATGAGTTTCTGTTCTATAGAGCTCATATCTTGTTCACCGTCGTGAGTGTGGTTCATGTCATTAGCAGCCTAACTTCAACACCGCTATATGAGCACCCCTGAACCACGAGGCTGTCAAATATTGGCATCACAATCAACAGATCTCCTAAACTCTGAATTAGACCCCTGTATCTGGCCCCTGCCCAGTCCAGCCGGGGAAACCCACCAGCTGGTGCAGTCGGCCAGTAACCAGGCTGTGAGAATGAATGCCTTCGCTTACTTACCTACGAACAGCGGGATCTCCGGCGCCTCTCGAAGATGCGAAATGCGTCCACTGACTAGGCTCCATTAGTTTGAACATGGGACTTTAGACTTCAGTTTTCGTGGTAGCCTTGTGGCCAGGCTCCTGCAAGTGTCATGCAACGCAATACACGCGCGTCGTCTCAACCAGCCACAATGCCTTCTGGTAAATCATGCTTTTTGGCGTACTGAAGTACTGGTATCTTGTACAGAATCCTTCCTTACCTAGGTTTTTCCGCTCTCGCTTTAAGCTCGTTCTCCCGTCTCGGCCACAAAAGCAGCGATGAGGGGCAACCTTGCAAGGTGGGGGCAGCTTTGCTGAGCTGGAGGGGAGCTATGATGAAATATTTCTCTGCCACGTAGAACTGCTGTCAGTTAAATTGCGGTGTCTATCCCCAAGCAGAAGCTTGGTGCTACTATGCTCTTTGACTCAAAAGCATGTACAAGTCATCATAAGGCACTCATTGGGCTGCAATGTATCATTATCGAACTACGAGAGAACAATTGGTCGGTTGACGGAGAATCGATATTCTGTGTACATGTCTTGAGCTAGACCTTTTTTGGACTAGAGTCTTCTTGAAGGTTCCAGAAATGGGCAAATTCTAATCGATATGCTTGGTAAAGTTGAAAATTGAAAGCAAATATCAAAAGATTAATGTTTTTTGTTCTTACTCCTTCAACAAACTCAGCTCAAACAACATATCAAGAAACACACTACAAAAACAAGGAAACATGGATGACAAGCGACTCAACGAACTCCTCAAATGGAGTATTGAGCAATCAGATGCCACCAGAAATGATCCTGATGCTCCAGCTCCCACCACACAACTCACCCCAGAACTCATGGCATCGCTCATGGGCGGTCCCTCTGACGCCGACCTGATGAAGGCCTCTATGGACATAATCACATCGGACGATGCTGAGCAGGTCTCTCTTGACGACAAACTCATTGCCTTTGACAACTTTGAGCAGCTTATTGAGGGTCTCGACAATGCAAACAATATCGCAAATCTCAGCTTGTGGACCCCACTGCTCGACCAGCTCAAGCATGACGAGCGAGAGATGCGCAAGATGGCAGCCTGGTGTGTGGGAACCGCTGTACAGAACAACGAGCGCACCCAGGAGCGTTTGCTCGCTATGGGGGGACTTCCGCTACTTGTAAACCTAGCGACCCAAGAGGATGAGCATAACGACGTTCGTCGCAAGGCTGTGTATGCGCTGAGCTCAGCGGTGCGCAACTACCAACCAGCGATGGACCTCTTTGCCGATGAGTTGACCAAGAGGGGTCACAAGACTGACAAGGTCGATGCCACAAGCATGGAGGCTGTCGACGAGGTGGTCAACGGATTACGCGAGAAGATCGGCAAGGCTTGAGAAACTTTGGTGGGAACAAACATCAAAACATAAAGAACGGCTGCATTGGGACGGAGTTGGGCGTTGGACTGAAGCACAGGGCGTGGGGTCAAGAGAGATGAAGAAACCGGAGGGTAATAAAAATAGAATGGTATAGGCAATTCGCCCTGAATTTTAAATATTCATTTATGATACATTCGTCTTGGTACATGAATCTATGCTACATATCAGCTACTTAGAGATGACATTTGTTTCCAACGCCTTACAACGACACCTTCTATCGTAATTTAGTGCCTAGCCTTGCCATAGAAGGGAAGGCCGAGTGCCTCCAGGAGGAGACGGCCTTGCCTATCTGATGTACCAGTCGTCTTGATGAATATATCGCAACCAGGCATCAGTCGTGCAGGGTACATCTACTCATAATTAGCTCGCCATGTCTTGATTAGTGCACAAGCAGACTCACGTCGTAGTTGAACTCGATTTCAGGAAAGTATGCCATCCAGTCGGGCTTCATACCGAACGCCAGGTTGCCTGCACTGTCGCCAGTAGTAGCATCAATACCAGGCCAGTCCTTAATCTTAGGCAGGACCAGAGTAATGAGCTTATCAAGGAAGTCGTAAGCTTGAGCACCTTTCAGCGTCACTTTGCAGCCAGTCTTGTCACCCTTTCTGACACCCCACTGAACGACGCCATGCTTGACTCGTGTGACCTCAGGGAAGGCACCAGAGATGGCTTGGATAACAGCACGGCACACGTGCAGGTACTCCTTGTTCTGGGCGCCCATGGGAGCGAATGAGTTGATAGTGATAGCCTCGATATCAGGTACGTTGTGCCATTCAATTGGGCGCTCCACTAAGCCTAGCCTTGAAGAGCCACCACCTCGAGGTCCTCGGCGAGGTCGGTTCTTGTGGTAAGGCGAAGACTCGTCCCATTCTCTCAAGTTACCCTTGTTGGAAACAGGAACCTCTGAACCTGGCGGGGTATGCTGATATGTCATGGCGATCAAATCTGGAGCAATCGTGCTTTCGTATGTGTGCTTTAATCGAGGAAAGCTGAAAGGACCGGGAACGAAGTCTCGAGCAGTCGGATCGGAGGACTTGGGCACCTGGACGGGATGTAGAGGACCGCGGTAGTACTTGGGAGGATGGTATTGGTATCTATCGCAAGTCAATCAACTCGAGCTCAGTCAAGGGGAGCAATTGGGCTACGAACCTATTGCCGGGAAGTTTTTTGCCCGTCTCTGCAGCTTTTTCTCTAGAATTGAAGGCCTGGATAGCCGCTTCGTCGGGAGAACCTGTCGCAAAAGACGAAGCATTGTCAAGATCTGCGAGAGCGGAGGGCTTCTTTGCCTCGGTCGAGGCAAAGCGCTGCACACAAACGGAACCTGTCCTCAGAGGTAGGTGCCTCCGTCCCAATGAGCTCGCCATGCGAGCTCCTTCTCGTACCGTGGTCATCATGGGCTCGTGGGTTGGAATTCCTCGTCGTCGAAAAGATGTGTGGTCGTCGCGTGGATTTGGAAATTTCCATCTAAGCGGCTAGCATTTGACTGCGCCACGTGCGGTACCTATCTGTAATTGTGGCTGTGCTCTTACACCGTATGGACTATCCTTTGAAGAATAGGTAAGGTAAGTAGGTAAGTAAATTCATGTTTGAGACTTGTGATAACTCTCAATACTGAATCGAAGCTTGTTCCTTTTGATTTCTCTTCTCTTAATACCGAAAGCGCCATATCAATACTTAAGTAAAGATCTGTGGCCAGAGTTACAACGTTATGGATTTCATTTTCAACATATTCTCTATCACTTCTCATTCTCCCACACAAGTGTTTTTATTAAATATATATATATATATATATTTAAAAAATAAAAATAAAAATAAAACTAGTTCCGCGCAAAGTATCTTACTCTGGATATGCAAACTCGATAGTTTTAGCTTTCTCTCTTTGAGCTGGCTTTCATTATCTGATTGCTCAGTCTTAAGCATCTCACCACTTCCGAAGCACTCCGATCGCCCCTCCATTACCCAGATCTAAAAACCAGGTTTAGTACTGTACAAGTATTCCAAGAGAGCATAATTACGAAGCCACCAATGGTCTTGGTCTTGAGAAAACGGACGACATCACTTTGCCCGAGTCTTTTTTCTTTGTCCACCAACATTTATCGGTCTCGGACTATGCAACAGTCCGACGACATACTTCAATGTTTCATGTAAGCCCAAGATGCCTCAAAATATGGAGCGGACCCGAAAGGCTGGGCGCGGGATGTCCGTGGGCCCGTCGACCCGGTTTATCTCCATCCT
Organism: Fusarium oxysporum f. sp. lycopersici 4287; assembly: GCF_000149955.1. Classification (NCBI taxonomy): domain Eukaryota; kingdom Fungi; phylum Ascomycota; class Sordariomycetes; order Hypocreales; family Nectriaceae; genus Fusarium; species Fusarium oxysporum. Next base: position 1,377,818 of record NC_030990.1, read on the forward strand.
TCTTGAGAGCAAAGGCCGATCTGGCGACCGAGTTCAGATACAGGTGGCTTTCCCAACGGACCAGGTTTTCAACGGGCGGCCCGAAGACATCAACAACCATACGTTGTCGGACAAACATGGGGTAGTTAACATCCGACACGGTGGTCGATCTAACTGCTGTAGTAGACGTCCAGAGGAGCGGTCTGATAATCTTTAAAGGCCTATACGTCACGATCAAAGATTTACAGGCAATACCTAGATCAGGCTCACCAGGCCACCAGGAACTCGTCTTGTTGTGGCTAATAATATGCAACACCAAACCGAAGAGCCTTCAGTTTCCTAGAGGGACTTTCGGTTCATTTGGCACAAGCCCTAATTGCCTACGTATTCAGGTACGAATTAGAGATCCAATTTCGATCGATCGAATGCGTCTACCTATTTAGCTATGCCTGACATACTCACACGCCTGCATAGTCCGCTTTTTCTCAGGTCACCAGTTCTGTTGTGCCTATGGCCCTGATGTGAGTGCATCATCTCAGCCTAAAGCCCACAGAGCCAGACGGGCGATTATAGAAGGGCTCTGACGGTGTGACGAAGTGCAGTAAGGTGATGATCATGGTGATGACGGCAGTGCAAAGCCACCAAATGATACAGAGTATCTCCCTTTCGGAGCTATTGCAAAGTGTGTTTTGGTGGAACTGTTGTGCTACAAGAGTTCTGGCTGAGTTTAGCTGAGGTAGAACCGAGTGGGTTAGGTGATTTGAGAATAAGATTACAGAACCTACTACACATGTACAATGATGCTGTGGCCAAAATAAGGTCCATCAGGAGAAGGGGAGCTGATGCACAGACGAGTGTTCCATCACACATGATAACACGTGTGTATGTTACGTAGTAGAGTTGAGTTGACCAGGCTTCAGTAATCCGTAAATCACTTGACTTTTTCATAAACTATTTGCCAACTTCCTCGTTGGCTTAGCTCGCCCTGCAAGGCCGCCGTTTTTGTCCTTGTTGTTACGCGGAAATTGGCTAGGATCGGCTCCATGGATTACCGGCCTGGAATGGAATAAATGAAAGGATATCAGCGCCGTTGAACCGGTCACACTAGCCAATGAAGTGTAATGTTGACATGTACCTAGTTGTTCGAGGCAATTGAATAATAGCTGCAAACTCCTATGCCCACTTTTTTGTTCCATAGACAAAAGGCAATGGAAGACAAAGAAGAAAAAGCAAACCTCCTGCCTACCTTACCGACGGGAGTGATAGGATTGACAGGGCACAGGGGTCCTGCAACTCTTGTTACCTTAAACCTTACCTCAGAGGCTGTCCCACCCCCGCCACTATCAACCTAGGTGCCTATCCTTCTATTTTAGTACGATAACATCCAGGTCACCCCCTCTAGCCCCTCAACAAGCGCTCCCGTGGGCTGTTCGGCCATTGAGACTTGCGCTCCAACGCCCGACTTTCCTTGCTGATCACTCAGTCTCGGCCTTTTTTTCAAGTACACAGGTCCCTCTAACTGAAGGATGCCTTTCAGCTTCCTCGCTTTTTCTCTTGCTCCTACTAGCTGAAAATTCCCCTCTCTTCTTAAAGCTTGAGACACTTGCTTCGTGTTTTCTTCCTCCATCGATTCCTTCACTCGTCGAACATTTGAAAGCCGTAAACCAAACAATTCCATCTCACCCCTCGCGCGTGTCGCACTCGAGCCACTTCCCGACCCTTCCCAAACAACGGATGCGCCCCCGATAATGAAGACTTGTGGCTTGTTTCTCCCTCGTTGAACCTGACGAGTCCCTCTCTTACTTTCGATCGATACATTCGTCTCTTCCTTGCTATTCAAACACCATGAAGGAGTTTCCTAGAAAGTTTCTCAGCAAGCGCGAAAAGAATGGCCGGCGATCTAAGTCGGCTACACCAGCGCCAGTTGTCCCAACGGTTCCTGACAGCACTAGCAACAAAAACAAGGTACGTTATTGCCTGAATCGAAATTCTTGCTTGATGAGTGATATATGGAACTGCATCCAGCAACGAGCTTGTTATAATCCAAGATGAAGTATTCTGACAAGCAGCTATCCAGCCTCGACCACTCTCCGCTGGGGCTTTCATGGCCTTGTTCAAAAACGACAGCGCAAAACAAGGAGCAAAAGCAGAAGCAGAGAAAGAGAAGGATACCGCACAAGTACGATTCGACTCACGGTATGAAGGATCGTGTCATTAACTTTGCCTTCTATTAGATTGAGGACATTTTACGCCGACTAGACGAGCTCAACATAACCAATGTCACCGCCGATCATGTTACCGACATCATGGCAACAAAGTTTGCAGACCACGACCCCAATAAGACAGTCGAGTTCATCGATATGGAGCAAAAGGCTGCAGCGGGTATCATTACCCCATATGATCCCAGCGTGGATATGGTGGGCGCCGAAAACCGTGGCAATGTGACTTGCTATCTTGATGCACTTCTGTTCTCAATGTTTGCCAAAATCGATGCTTTCGAGTGTATGCTCAAGAATGATTTCCCAGAAGAAGACAATCGCAACAAACTTGTCAATCTTTTGCGGATGTGGGTTAACATGTTGAGGACGGGGAAATTAGTGCATACGGATATGGTGAGTGGCATAGGTGCAATCTCAGTGATGCTGAAACTAACATTTGAACAGACCAAGTTAATACAGGACGCTCTGGCTGACTGTGGATGGTCGGATGCACGGATGCTTGAGCAGCAAGACACCTCGGAGGCTTTTGCTTTCATAACAGAAACCTTACAGCTACCTCTACTTTCACTGCAAGTCGATCTCTTCCATCAAGGCAAGAAGGACAAGGACGACCACAAGGTTGTTTACGAGCGTCTCCTGAACCTGGCTGTACCTCCAGATCCTGAGGAGAAGGGTCTAAAATTAGAAGACTGCCTCGAAGAATACTTTAACGCCCAGGTAGACGTTAAACGAGATAGCGAAGACGGGAAGAAGCTCGGGGTAGAAGAGAAGAGTCGAAGCGAGACACCAACACTCAAGCATAGGGATACAATTCGCATCATCACTGAAGAACGCGGCGAAGCATCAACACCAACATCCCCTTTGGTAAATACACCGTTGGAGATAACGCCAACTTCGGAAAAGGGAATTCCTCTTTTGTTGACAGATCCCAATGTCAAGGACGGAAATGCCCCTGATGATGAAGAAGAGGGAGAGGTTACGACTGTGGAGATAGTGAAGAACAAGCCAAGCATGCGAATGAGGTCAACCAGCGTTATCCAGCGCGTAGTGTTGGACGAAGACGGTCGCCCCTCTACCCCAGACAATGTCACAATGCTTCAAAAGGCTATGAGGAAAGGTTCGACAGTTGTGAAGGCAGTTACTATTCCTGCCTGGCAGTTTTTCCGTCTGATTCGTAAGTTTGTGCCACCTCATTAAGCCCAATATGAATATTAACATTCAGTTCAGCTTGGCATGCGCTTTCAAGCAGTGAGCCCAGAAACAATACGGAGGTCGCATTGAACTTTGAGCAAAGGCCGGTTGTTGGCATCTGTCTCAAGCGTTACGCTATGACTGAGTCCGGCCAGCCGAAACGTCACAATACCTTTATCGACATTCCCGATAGTCTGAGACTACCCCATTTCATGCTAGCAGATGAACCCAAGGCCGAGGAAGATATGAACGTTCTTAACACGGACTATAAGCTCGTCCTACAGTCGGTCATCTGCCACCGGGGCGACTCACTACAAAGTGGCCATTATGTTTCGTTCGCCCGAGTGGCTCCTAAGTTATTGAAAGACAATAGACGGCATAATTTCGACCCGCCACCGGATTACGAGGAAGCACAATGGGTTAAGTTCGATGACCTCCAGATCGAAAACCGAGTCAGTTATGTGGAAGATATCAGGTCAGCGTTGAAGGAGGAAATGCCTTATCTTCTTTTCTATCAGATTATGCCTATGGTCGAAGTCTCGCCTCCATCTGTGGACGAGACAGAGACAGAACCGCCTTCCTATAACGATTCGAAAGTCAGCATTGAATTGCCTCCTACTCCTTCACGAAGCAACCGATTGGGTAGTCTGGAGGGAGGTTATTTTGATAGCACACCGACCTTAGAAAACTCACAACTTTTGTCTAGTAAACCACCAAGTATTCGCCTCTCTATGGAGGGCGAAAGGCCACGAAGAAGCGAAGATATCGATCGCAACCCAGGATCTCTAGCTGGGGACTCGCGGCGTCCCAGCGCTGTTTGGACCGATTCGACCACACATACCCCCAACTCCCACTCTCCAGCTGTCACGCCTAACGAAGAATCGACAGCATCGAGGCTGTCACGCGCAGCATCTAGATTTACATTGGTTAACAGAAGTCGGCCCAGTAGCCAGAATGGAGAAAATCGCATTAGTTTCTCGATGAGCAGATTGGGCGGTCTCATGCGGCCTAGCAAAGAGCCTTTGGCGGAGCCCAAAGATGAACCCAATGGCATTGGCATGTCTTCTGCCAACTCCACGGGTATCTTGACGGCAGAGATATCTAAAGAGTCGAAGGAATCAAAGGATGTCGTGGATGGAACAGAGCAACTCGCCGAACCAGAGCCCGAACAGCATCATCATCGTCACCATGGTCATAAACATGGACATAAGAGGGTCAAGTCCAAAGACAAAGTAAAGAATAAGAGCGGCGACCAACCTGAACGAGAATGCACAGTGATGTAACAGTCATCCTGTTACGTCATCCCGATAACCACGTTACGAGAGAGAGAGAATGCAACTAGATTATACTTCACATACTTACGACCGTTCTGATGTTTGGACATGCATAGCTATAGGAGTCTTCATTTACAAGGAGGAACTGGCACGGGATTAAACATATGGATAGTGATGAGGTACCACAGCGACTGTGTTGTTAGTATGAAGTTGGACAGCAGGCTATGCAGAGATGGTCTTGTGATGTTGGTATCCTATGAGGACCTCATTTATGTTTTTTTTTCGTATTGGTCTTTCAAAAGAGAAAAAAAAAGTGAACAGAACTGTGGTAATTAGCGAGGCGTTTTGGGCAGGCGTGACAACTTGTTGTCGCAAGGCTAACTTTCGAAGCTTGGGTACTTTGAACATGACACACGCAAGTATGAGACACAAGAAACGGAGATGATACCGCACGCTAGAGGGGAGAAAAGTCTTCATTATTTGATTTTAGAGCCTCAAAGTGCTTTCAAGTGACAAATATCCCGTGATAACATCTACCAATTGTGCTGAAAGACATTCTGCATCTGAAAAGAAGTCAAATAATCCATGACCATTTCTCGTATACACCCCATGAGAAGGCGAAGGCCGTAGCTTCAAGTTTGTCTATTTCCTTGTACACATATACATGAGCAGGGAGGCCATCTCTTCGTAGCTTGCCCTGATATTCACCAGCTCATCCAGACCCATCAACACGTCGAACTAAAACAACCGCAGCCGCCATGAGCGCCGAGATGAGGAGTTCGTTCAAAACTATTTAAAAACAACAACAGTGCGATGACCGACTTTTCGTCCCTCCGTAATGTGCGTTACAGGAAATTCATACACATGACCAGGACGATGCAAGTCCACGACAATAATATACACAGATACCCAACTTCCAAGCACATAGGGGTTGGACCGGGACCTAAAGCTGGCCAGGCCACATAAGCACGAGGTCTCCCTCGGGCTCGGAAGTCATGGTATCACCAGAGACGAAAAGGACGACTAATAAGACATCGAGTGTGGTGAGAAGGGTTTGGGGTGAGGTCGAAACTTCGTCCTGGCCTGCTCACAGTTGAGCGATCATTAAGATATATCACTCATTTGAGCGGGGAGTGCCGCGTCGTCGCGGATTTTAGAGGAGTTCAAGCTCAGGGCTTAAAAGGGAATGTTAGGGGGGGGCTGGGAGCCAAGAGACTCCTGTTGTTCTTGGAGCTCCTCAGGAGCTGCCTCAATTGAGACACCCAGACCAATCTTAGCTTGATGCTGTAGTGGTTGTCAGTACATGGTCGAATGGATGGGAATGAGGGCACAAACCGTGAAGTGATCAATATCAGCAGCAAATGTCATCATAACGGGCGGTGCAACACGCTTTTCCAGAACGCAGCTAAGCTTGCCCTTGGAGTCGACCTGAGCTCGGAAAGTAGACATGCGGAAATCGTACTTGGCACCAATAGTGGTGACGCCCTCCTTCTGAAGGCCACCACCCATAAGGCCACCGGCAGAGGGAACGAGACCGAGGCTCAAATCAACACCGGCCTGAACCTTGTCCGAGAGTCGTCGCCAGTAAGAGGTGTTAAGGGTGCCCATAGCAGCTTGGAGCTGAGCGGTGGCGATCCAGTCTGCGGACTTGTACCGGGCAGCATAAGAGACAGCGCACTCGGGGCCTTGGGTGAGGGCAGGTCGCTGCCAGAGAGTTTCAAGACCTAGGGCAAGTTTAGGAGTAACAGACTGGAGGTAGCTTCCGATATAGATGCCAGTCACACCACCCTCAAGGTAAGAAGGGTTCAGCATCTTGAGGGATGCGCTGAAATCGTTGCCAGTATACTCGTGCTCGAACTGCGCCATATCCTGACCACCAGGAGAAATGGAGATCTGAGACTTGGAAACAAACTTGTCGGACCATCTCCAGTTGAATCGACCGGAGAGAGAACCCTCGTTATCCAGATTACCTTGGCAGAAGACCTGTTGATGAATCAGCGACCTACTATGCGAAAATATCATGGCTCATGGTAGCTACCTTGCCTGTTCCGTACATCGCAGCAAAGGTGTAGGGGTTAATGCGCTCTCCCATGGCGAATTGGTGGGAAACCTGGAAAAGAGGAGCCATGCTAAAGATCTTTGTGAGATCGGCACGCATTCCGGTGAACATGTAATTGTTGAGGAAGACATCGCGCTGAACCTCCTTGGCAAGACTCTCGATAGTTCCTGGGTTGGAGAGGCCTAATTTGGCCCTTCGCTCATTAAACGAGTTGAGGGCATCTCCTAAAACGCTAGCGATGGGATTGGAAAGCAGGGCCGTCTTAACGGGATCCAATGCGGCTGCGGAGGCCATTGTGACTGAGGTGCGCCGAAGCGAGGATGTGAAGAGGTCGGAAGAGGTGCGAACAAAGAGATAGTGGACAGCGACGGTGGACGATCAACCAGCCGGAGCGAAATTCGGTGAGGTGAAATTATTGAAATAGAAGGAGTTATTAAAATACCCTCGAAAGCGATTGAATGCCGAGGCCTCTGAACGCCAGGATCGTGATGACGAGCGCAGTTGGATGGAGATGGAGAATAATTTTCATCTGGCTTGGACAGCTCTTGGGTGGGGAGCACGAGCCACCTATGATGCCGAGTCGGATGTGGCGCTCTCCAACTGTCCATCCCGAGGGATTGTGGCTAGTACAGACCAACGTCCCGAGGATACCCCTACAGCTGGAGGAAAATGGAAAGTGCAGAAGCGTCCCAGCTGTTCACTGTAAATCGGGTAGGCTGTGCCAGAAGCGGCTGTGTTCTGGTAGTGCAAGGTACTGTATACTTCCAGGCGGTGTTATATCTCAAGGATTTAGGGTTCACCTGCACTAACTTTACAACGCATATCTGGGATATGACGTCCCTCCTCGTGGGTACAGATACTTCGAAGAGTACCTGCACCTGATCTCCAACTCCCCTCCTGTGGCATAACTATTCTTCAACACCAACCGATTACTACTCTTTGCTCCTCGTTCCCATGTTCACTTAGGTTATCTCTCCCGTGTTCACTTCAAACGCGAAATTTCCTTTTGATCAACCCAGGGCTCCATCGTAGTAGCATCAGACGACCGGCCTGTTCGCTTTTAAATATTGACCCCGCCGGCAACGACCGGCTTCTGCCACTAATTGTTTCTTGAGGCTCACCCTTGTTGAAGATCCATCACACTGAACGATCGAGGCTGTTGAGGGCTTCGCCAAAACACAAGGCTCGGCAGTCCTCCTTTTCTCGCTTTACCGCCAATAGGACTGTGTTTATCTGAACCCAACGAAAGCCGGAACTGTCTCTATACTCCCAAGTTACCGCCAGCCGTCCGTTTTGGCTGAGCCTCAGAGTCTCCGGCCTCTCGAATACGGCCTCCTCACAAAAATCTTACCATACAAGTATCCTGTATAGGCATCACCGACGAGAGACAAGATGGATACTCTTCTGTATGTTGCTATCCTTTCTCATCTCTTCCCTTCACTCGTCTCGCCCTGTGTCTAGATAATTTCCTTATCTTTAGACTTCAAGTCGGTATCATCTTCATTCCTAGAATCACGGAACCCTGTGATTTGGAGTGTCGCTTTATGTCGATCCCCGTCTTTCTTCGAACCTTCGCCATAGACAGATATATTTTGCTTTATTCATGATAGCGATGAAGCTGATGTTGACAGAACCGCCGAGATTGCGGCCAATGCTCCTCGGTACCGTCGCAAGAGCTCTACATTTATCGATGCCATTCATGACATTCCTCATGGTCAAGACTTGGCCCCAGCTCAGCTCTACAGTACCATGTCTGGCCGATTGTTTCACTCTGGCCGCATTGCAATCGTCATGGTTGGACCACCTGCACGTGGGAAAACGTAGGTTTCATGATTCTGTGACTGGTCTAGGTTAACAACATTCCAGACATATATGTGTTTCCATGGCACGGTATTTAGGGTGGCTTGGTGTGAAGTCTCGTATCTTTCACCTCGGTGACTACCGTCGAGCAACTGTTGGCCCCGATGGATCTATTCCCGATGATTATTTCTTCCCAAACGCATCGCCTGCATCTGTCATTCTGCGCCAGAAAATCCTGAAGAAATGCCGCGAAGACATATACTCCTGGCTGAATCACGACAATGGACAAGTCGCCATTTACGATGCAGTGAACCCTACTGCTAACGGACGGCGTTCGCTTGCCAAGGAATTTGCGAAGCACGATGTTCAAGTAAGTCACCACCCATCCTGTCGGGTCTCAGCAATCGCTGACGCAGCAGACTCTTTTCATCGAGTCATTTGTCGACGATGAACGCATCCTTCGTGAGAATGCAAGAAATGTCAAGATCTCATCCCCAGACGTGAGTACCATCTCCCTGAACCAACTATGGCTAATGTTGAATGTTGACTGCAGTTCGCTGGTATGGAACCTGATGAAGCCGCTAAGCTATACCTTCAGAGAATTGAGATGAAGATTCCCGTATTTGAAACCATGAATGAGAAGGAGCTGAATTACATCAAGATGATCAACGCTGGGGAAAAGTTCTTCTACAACAACGTCAGCTTCAATTATCTTGCTCACCGAATCGTCTTCTACCTCACCAACCTGCATATCAAATCACGGAAAACCTTCTTCGCCCGGGCTGGTACCACAGCAGAAGAAGACTCGTACAAGGCCGATGCCCCTCTGTCCCAAGAGGGGAGAGATTATGCCCAAAAAATGTCCGAGGCTCTTTTGAAGCATCGAGAGCAGGAGCGCCTCACAAACATCGAGGAAGGAGGTCCAGATGTGCCTCTACCGCCACTCACCGTTTGGACATCGACTCGTATGCGTACGGTGCAAACTTCTGACGTCCTGAAGGAGAAAGGCTACAAGGTCCGTCAGCGAACACAACTCAGTCAAATCAACCCAGGCGTGTGCGAGAAGATGTCAGAGCGTATGATTCGCCAGATCTATCCCGATGAGGTCGAAAAGCACGAATTAGACCCTTACCACCACCGGTATCCGCGTGCAGAGGTATGCTTCAACTACGGGTTGGTGAAGTCGGCTATCTTCTCAATGCTAATTAGCAATAGTCATACCACGATCTGGCTGTTCGCCTAGAGCCCATCATTCTCGAACTCGAGCGAGAACAACACGACCTTCTCATAATTGCACACGAATCTGTGCTTCGAGTTCTCTACGCTTATTTAATGCACTGCTCTACCACTGACATCCCAGTCATCAATTTTCCACGCGACGAGATCATCGAGATCATCCCAGCAGCATATCAGAATGAGGCCAAGCGTATCCATATTCCTGGCCTGGATCCCCAGATCGTACCTGGCTCACCTCAAGATATCAAAATTCCTGTTCCTAGCAGCGGAGTTGTGAGCGCACAACTGTCCCCTATCCCGAGTGGCATTGGGACTCCTGCTGAGCATGTCGAACGACCTCCCGAGAAGGTTATCAACACTGCCAAGGATATGGTTGCTGACAAAGTCAACGATGAAGACTAGTCATTGTAAATCTTGCCGCCTGGATGAATTCACGTGTTTGGTTAAGAGGTACCGGCTGCTGCCTCCCTTGCCTGTTGTCTTCTCAGCAAGGAACATTACCACGCTACTATCAATGTGGCGCCTCAGGGGTTAACAAACTGATCATGATGTGTTTCATGAACAAGCACATGGTTTTTGACAAGTTATGTTTATGATAGGCATGTTTGCCTGCTTCTTTTAACATGCATCCCGATTTACCGGCTCGAGCCGATGAAAGAGGCCCTGATTTCGGAATTCTTTCATTCCTCAGCTCGAAGGGAGGCTAAGAAAGCTATGTAGCATTGATCGGCACCATGGTTTCTTTGCTTCATCGCGGTTATGGGTTGTTGTTGCAGAATACTATGTAGCTAGCTATAAGTAACGTGTTACGAGCTCATCACAAGAGACATGTATGTATGTATGTATGTATGTATGTGTATTTTTCGTCTGGGTGGCTGTAACGAAGCCAAATCTCCTACTGGAGCAAAAGACGTGCTGAGCTAGCTAGGTACAGGATACCCCGCTTCCTTCACCATCCAGCATACCAATGGCACAAAAGGTGCTGTATTTCTCAAGCCCGTCACCCGTCAGCGGGTTCGAGGGCAATCTATTGTCGAACTTTTTCCACCGACCAGAATTCTCTCGCGCATCACTACATCTGCTGACGCAGTCCACAATCTCCAGTAACCAAGTTGTAGCTCGTAGTCGACTGTCGCGGCGGCAGGGAAAAACCTCGGGAAGGGATCAGAGGCCGACGGTGCGGCTTGCCTTTAAAGGAGAAAAACCCATCGCAATCGGCGTCGTTGATCGGAAGGATGTCGCTACGAATGCCCGGGGCATCGCCCTCCGATATCTAAGGCGTTCTGGTTCTGAGGTGCCGCCATTAGATCCGACAAAGGTGTTGTCAGAGAAGGCGAACTCTCCAAAATTCCTTCTCTGAAAACTGCTGTTAGGGAGCCGATAGCGTCCCCGCAGTTTTTGTGTGGTCGCGTGGCCTGCAGAAAATCCCGCTCCTAGCACCGCACTAACAGTGCGTGCCAAGAAAGAATTTTTACAGGAGAGAGTTGTCATCACAAGAGACGGATATATATATCCTAGCATATAGGGTAGCCTTGATTACACCAATGTGACATGACAAGCTTCGAGACTTTATTTGTCAGATCGGACATGTTCTCGTTAGAATTTTGCCTCACTACCTAAGCACGTCGACAGGATGCCAGTCTGTACCAGCCAAAGTCAGTGCTTATACCCGCACAGCCATGGGTTTGGGGGCCAGATGAACCAAGTCAAGAAAAAGGTCTGAATCTATTGCTTGCAACGGCTGCATTGTGTTAATACCTCAGACACTCTTGAATAGCTAAACGCGAATAGAAGTCTTCGTACGTCAGCTGAACATGCCAGAAACGCTGCGTCAACGCAGGCGTGGTTCGATATACCAAGCTTGATGCTTCATCCAAACCTGTTGCGTTGGCAAGACTCACCTCAGAGAACAGTCTAGGTTAGGGCACATGCTCATGCTATGTTACATACACATTCAAGTCAAATAAGGATAAATCTCAAGGATCACGGTCGCGCAAATACAACGCTATGGCCTCCCGATGCCTTGTACCTGGAGAATGGCCAGGGTTTGGATCAAGAAGATGCACGTCGCTGGATGGGGAAGCGTGTGCACAGGGGTTAGGGGGGCTGTGAGCTGTTACCGTAGGACTGATGAGATGAGTGTGCCCTTTGGCTGGCTGAGGTTTATTGCTTGGGGGGGTACATATGCTTACGGACGACCATGTGATAAGTATTGCTTCATGATTGACAATCAGTCAATAGAGCATGTATTACAGCAGCGGATATGCACATTCATCTCCAACCAGAGTCATCATATACACATCATTCGTCTAATGTAGAAGAAAGAAGCCCTGGCAAACATAGGAATGTAAGAGAGATTACTCCGTAACATTTGTCAGATCATGGTACCCCGTACAAGAGAAACATTGGAACCGGGGGACATGGGTAAAGCCCCGGGTTGCCAGTCATATATGACAAGCAGCATCACTACCAGCATACGAACATATACTAGGACCATACTGCACACAATATCAACCCTGCATTGCCGGACGAGGGAAGCCTCTCGCAGTGAAATAAAATAACGCCTGCCAACTCCAGTCATGCTCTACACCTCGCCGTCGTGGCGATATAACAGTAATGCCTGTATGTGAGCGAGAACGATGATGAACATCCAATAGGGTTACCAGAGAGTTCATTCATGGCGAAATACACCTGAGACTGAGTATTAGGGCTGCTCTGTAAGAAGTGGTTTGATGACAGAAACCGTTGGCTTGCGTAGGAGAAGGATATGTCAGCACGGCAAGGACTCAACAATGCTTTGAACGGGGCAGCATAAAGTCATTCCTCCAGGAGGTCTGGAGGAGAGACGAAGCTGGAGGTCTTGGCCTCTTCAGATACTGTCATAGTCTAGCCGAGTCCCTAACGAGTCTGTACAGCATGTCATCCAATAGTACGTTGATATGCCCACTGGCTCGACCACGGGGTAGCTCTCCGCTCATCAGTTCAAGCTTCCAAAGTGTTTCACTTCCTGCAAGGGGAAAGTTAGCTTGGTGATATTCTCCGATTAAAGTCCAATTACAGTCCTCAATCTGTTATTGTGGTGGCCATGTAGCCAAGCCTCATCATGCTGGTCATATACCCCAAGACTCAGGTTCACGTGAAATTGCATGGTCTCAGCCCTGAGGGATAGAATTATAGTCTCGAGGTTTGTTTTCAGGCTTTGATAACTCCTCAGTTTCTAGATAGCCTGTTTTGTCCCATGCCGAGGATGTTTTGTGTGAAAGAATCATACCATTTTTGCCATGTCTACTGCCATACATTGGCAAGGAGGCCAATGAGAACCATAAATGCATCGAGGATACAACCAACATCAAGCGGCTGTTTTGGATGACAATGTAGACTGGGCATGTAATGGTGCTATAGCTTCGACGCACCGCTGCAACACGTACCACACGGACGAGACGGTGACTGCCAGTAAGGCGGAACAGCAGTTCAGGTGAATGAAATAGGCAATTACCATCTCACTTGCAAGGTTTACATGAGGGTAGGGTGTCACGGATCTCTACTGGGTTTGTGCTATGGATCGCCAAAGCCGGTGAACCCTTGCTGAGTTGTGCGAAGGGGGGCGTTGGGGGACTTGGTATAACAACTGGCTCGAATGACTGAACACGTACTATACTGAAATAGATTGACTAACACTAACAAGCCCGTGAACTACGCTGCTAATACCGGATCATTATTGACGAGAGTTTGCTAAAAGGAGATTTCGGATTTAAGTTATGAAGTTTTAGAAACTCGACAATGCCAGTCCCTTTGACAAGTCAAGCAAAATGTCCAGGGGAAAAAAGGCAAGAGTTCGATTATGAGCGCCAACAGTGAGGCTGAAAACTGGGCTGATATATCAACACCCCATACAAGCCGTGTGCACACAAACGTTCGATATCATCCTGACAGCTGGCATGGTCCCCCAATATCCAACGACGATACCCATATTCGAGTGCGTTGTGTGCTGTTAGAAATATCAACATATGCAAAGACAGCCCCTAGCTGCCGTTGTCTCGAATACCTATATTTTTTACCCTCAACCTTCATGTACGTTTGGGACACTGCCAGTCATAGTAAGCTGAAAACTGACTTCAGTCTTAGCTGATAATCTAACAGTAACGGCTTGGTTTCAATTTTGAACTTTGTACTTTGTCGTCACGGTCCGTAGCCGTCTCATCGTTGATTGCCAATCGGCCTCGATCTACGACGTTCAAAATTGGCGGAACTATCCTAGTCGCCTTACACAACCTGTCTATCTAGCGTATCTAGGCGGTTATGGTCCAATCTCTAGCTCCACTCGTCCACATGTCAGGTGACATAGAATTGGAGATATCACGACTTCGAGACCCAATGTTTGGAGCCAAAAGGCGCCTCCAAAGTCATGCTTACATGTTTTAGTGGCGTTGTCATTCTCTTTGGATTTTGAAACCGCATATGAAGACATTGGAGATTGAACCCCCCTCATTCATGTCATTGATTCATTTCCCGGCGTCACCGCGGTCAGCCCAATATGGCGACACGTTTTATTCCCCTATGATGTTACATGGAGAGACCTTTTTTTGACAAGGTGAATCGTGGCAGGCCTTCAAGAATATTTGCCGAGTTCCAGTATGTCAATTGAGCCGCAAGCGTGTTTATTGACCTCCATTTGACGGCTTGGAGAAGCAGCTATACTAAGAAACGATGCTTCATTGGTTTCAGACTCCAATGGTTGGTTCCAGATCGTCAAAACAGCTTGTAAGAACTTCAGCTTTGCTCTGATAACTTTGATGATTGGTCATGATGATCAGGGACCCCTTTTTCCCTCATGTTGATCAGATGCACCTTGCACTTTTCACAAACCTAAACTCGACCATGGCCATTAGCGTTGTATACGAGGGGTCTCATGACCGTCTGCATTCCGCAGTCCACCCACCTAGCATGATTGCCCACCACCTGGGAAACTCCCCTCCTACGGTGCTCGCATGCCTCGCCAGGTTCCGCGACTGCCAGGAGCGTCTGAGTGGTCCAGAGCCGCCATCGGTTCTGTGGTCAGCATGCTCTAAGTGGAGACGTCCCCAGGGGCTTTGATGGGCTCTGGGAGACTAGGGCGTTGTTAGTGTTCGAGTCCTTTGGAGGCTATTTGACGAGCGTCATCAATATCACGGTCTCGTGGTGAGAGGTGCTAGCCATCCATGTGCCGTGGCCGCATCGGCTTTTGGCGTGACCTCGCCTGTCATTCCAAAACGGTATATCCGCCCGTCTGTGCAAGATTTATCTTCCGTTTCGACACCGAATGGCTTGGTTGTTGTATTTAAACCGAACCCACGGGCATAAAGCACTTCGGCACTGTATCCGTACGGTTAGTCTTTCCAGAATGACGTCCTCAGCATGACGTCTGGCCCATTGATTGGCCTTAGGCAGATCACCGTTGGCGTTGACACTTAGTAACCCTGTATCCACATTGACCACCATTTAATCAAGCCTCGACACCACCAATCGCCGCCCAGCCATCCTACTATCCAGCCACTGGCCGCTGACGACTCTATAGCTCATGAGGGACGGGAATGTCTGTTGCGGCTGCACTGGGATAAAAAGATCCGAAGGCAAGCGGATATCCATGCTGTGCGTCCACTTAAGGTTCATCCAACGGCATGCCCCCCAAACTATCTAAGTCAGGCCTCAGCTCCTTCGAAAATCCAATATCAATCAGGATTCGGGTGGCTCCTGTGGATGAACCGTTAGGGCACAACAACAACCACCTTTAACCACTGCTTCATTGGATATCTATTGAGGTTCCAAAGTTTCAGACGTCAGGGATCCACCCAGCCTCACCGTGCCACGGCCCCGCAGGTGCATGTGCTCAGTGTAATAAAGCGTCCGTCGTCATCTCGACTTTCTACATCAGATGGGAACCGACCATGAAGGAAAACCCAGTCGATTCGGGCCAATGCCAGGGGAGTTGCAGGGGCTGTTAACTATCTGCTCTGCCCGACATCACCCTTGTCGCTAACGTTGCTTTTTGATCGATAGATTGAACACTGGTAACATTGGGGCATCTAAAGATCTGGCGACGTGATAATCCCTGGATATTTGTTGCCAAGTACGGGAATGTAGTTGTACTTGCGCTGCTGGCTCAACAAACAGACATGCTTCGGCAAGCAGACACCTCAACACGCTTGCTAGGCTGTCTTGTTAGCTTCGTCGTGCATGGATAAAAGACCTCAAGTCAAGGAGGTTTCAGATGAGACGGGACGGAAGAGGCAACTTGCTGTACGTAGGGTGAGGTGAGGTGACATTACATCTGCTGGTTGTTGGCGAATTGAAGTTCAGTTGGGCCAGACCACTTTGGAAATCATGTGAACTAAAAATGCTCGCTGGGCTATCGGTTATACTTGAAACCGGGTGTATATCATCTCCAAGAACATTCGAATGCCTATTGTATGTCGATCCGAGTTTGACTTCTCAATTTCACCCGGGATTCCGCGAGTATTTCTAATACTATTAAGTTGCAGTATATCGATCACTGCGTCGTTTGTTGAAGACAGCGCCCCCCATGTATCTTCAGGATACTAGGTGCCAGTTAATGATCAGTGCTTTATTACATTGCCGAGCCCACCAGGGGACCTATGAACCTACCTAGATACCTAGGTGTGCATGCAGTACATGCTTTTGTTCCTATTGTTTCTGTTACTTGTATCCGTTTATTGTTGAATTCCTGGCCGCTTCCGCTACCTTATGATGCAAATAGGTAGGGTAAGAATCGACTTACTTCAACTCAGATTGAGGCGGTTTTTCTTCTTTAATTTCTTGCGGTATACTGAGTCTTTTATGCTGACTACCAATCGAATATGATGGTTCACGATATTCTCAAAATGATTTCAGCTTGTCCTGTCCTTCGTGAGAAATGCATATATCCCTTACTTTGGCACGGGGGAAAAAATCGATCCTTCTGTTCAGCACGACCTGTACCTATACCTTACTCCAAGGTCAAGGTGTATGGCAGATGTACAGAGTATTGGCTGCGTCTGGTTGTTAAAGTATAAAGGAGTGACAAATATATGTAAAAAATAACAATAAATACATTTACTGAATATCATGGCCTCAACATGAAGGTGCTCTGCTTGTGCACCTTAGGTACTCAAGCATACATCAGCGCCATTGAATGCCCGTCTGATCAGGTACAGACTACCGCGCTGGTACCTTACCCTGCGGCACCTCATCTACCTTAGGTAACTCTGCAGTCTGGTGCTCAGTGAGCTAGAGCCAGTTTCATTGATGCAAGACAAGGGAGACTCTCGCCTGCCGGACTTTAGCGCCTGGGTACCTGGCCTTCCTTCCAATTATGCCTCCAGACCAGTCTCAAGATGGGCACATGAGCAAGCCCAACACTGCGGGTCTTCCTTGAATGGGCGTCAAATTGCTCACAAGACATTCATGGTTTTTTTTTTTTCGTACCAATTGAAACCACCTCGACGCCTAGCAGGTGGTATTGATTCCCAAATAATATCAAATTTGTAATACAGGATGGCTATCTTAATTCAGCACAACTGTACTTGCCCGATCTTTTGTGCTGCTGGAGCCATTCGCTGGTGACTACTTTCCCCAAAAGTCAATACCATAGCTTCCCATGTCGAAAGCTTACCAGGCCTACTCAATTAACCTGGAGTTACCGACTGGCGATACTCCCTATTCCCCGCCATTTCGCACCCAACCCAAGGTACCTACATGCAATCCCACATAACATCCGTATTCCTCACGACTCAAGGCCCCATGTCCTGAATAGCTTGCATCTTTCGCTTCTCGTGTCTGGAAACTGCAGTGTATCAAGAGACATCCATGTCTGCCTGGCAATGAGACGAATGGCAGAACCTATATTGCTGTCGCTCTCTGCTCCAGCTTTGTTGGTTGACCCCTCACACACCAACAGTATTCCCCCTCTTTCCCAAACCACTTCATTACACGTCTTGCTCAACACAAACAACCGTCTCGGGCTAACGATAGACGTTAACCTTTTAACTCTAGAGGTTCTTGTTGACCTTTGCCTCTACCCTTGCCCATGTCGTCACTCTGTATTGATTAAGCAGAAAACGCCCCGCAAGTCCCAGCGAGTTACTCTTTCAAGCATCACCTCGAGCTGCAGCAGTACAGGTGCCTAAGTCGAAGAGTACTATCCGAGATACTGATTTTTGGGTGTCATCTCAGGTTCCTACCCGTCGTTCGCCTAGGTCGGATCCACCCAAGCTCTCCCAGTCAGGT